>NC_060254.1:87077248-87377416 GCF_921293095.1 Ischnura elegans | reverse complement strand
ATAAACACAGACGGGCCGAATTGGAAGTTGAGCCGAAAGAGGGCGTAGGCAGGTTTTCCCTTCTCTTCAACCCCTCTCAATTACGGACCAGCTCCATTATTACGGCGAAATCCTTCCACCCGGTCGATCCGATAAGATTTGTATTGGGAATCGAAAGTAAATGACTCCGATTGATTTATCGAGTTTTCTGCTCCGAAGCATGATTTACCGCCAACGTTAAGAGCTTTGGATAAAATCACTTCAAGGGTTCGGATTCAGTTCAGGTTTGTTTGGTGTGAACAAATAAGACGTTATTGACCCACGGAAAAAGATGAGGCGGCGGCTTTTCCAGGACGTTACGGGTAATTGGCCAAAACACATCTATAATTGGTACCTACCACAAAAAAGGCGAGTACTTTGTCAAATTTGTGTATGTATCACTTGGTATTTGAATACGAGAATACGAATGTATTGCATATTGTTTTGTAGGTTTTTTTCCACTGCGATATATATTCTTACTTATACATATTGTGATAGATCACGGGTCTATACAATAATATCGTGGAAGTTCTGCGGCGCGCGTTCGCGATAAAGGTATCTAAATACTGGGGATGGATTGACCTCAGTGCAGAGCACAGCACAAGATAGAAACGACCTCTTACAAAATGATCGGGTTTACACATTTATTTGCAAAAATTGACCGTACAAAAAAAACAAAAATCAGAGAAATACCCTTTCCTAGTTCTAATGAGGGATGAATGATTTGCTTTTGTGATGAAACATAAATGAAAAAGAAATGAATCAAAAGACGAAGAACACTACCCCACCAAAATTACTTAATTCTAATACAAAAAATAATAGGATGAATGGATGAATGATGAATTTACAAATGCCAAAGAATGTACAGGCTCCTCGTCCAGTTCTGCGAAATGTCCAGCACTATCGCTTTGAATATGCAAACCTCGTGGACGGGAGATTAGTGATACAACTTTTCTCTTTGAATGTTGAAAAAGCTTGGCAAAGGGTTGCGTGATATCGTTCCACAAATCACTAATTTCGAGTGAACAGCACTCGGGGTCTCTTCTTGAGGAATTATGTTGGATCGAGCAGGGAGAGTGGATAATGCACTATCCGGGGAGATGGGTTGGAGTATTTTACCGCATCAATGGTGTGGTTCTCTGTCGAATCACCGTCTCGGCTGGTTGAGCCCAACAGGCTACTCTCCGCCTGCGGCTTCGAAGCACAGCGGGTGGTTCCCACGTTGAGTCGTGAACTCCGACTGACTCCTTATCTCCCGTTGACTCTCGTTCTCTGTGCGCTGGCCTTATCTCGGCTCGGAAGGTCTCTCTGCTTCCGCGCACTTCCAAACACAAATGTCCTCCCGTCTCCTCGTGAACACCCGTTATATAGCGGCGTTCACGTGACATAACAAAAAAATGACACTCGAAAAACCCTTGTACTTGATGGGGACGCCGCTCTAACAGTGCTGTGCCCGCTAAATTTAAATGAGCGATGGCTCACACCTGGATTTGGCCGCGATGAAATCATTGAAAAAAAACGACGGTGCTAGTCGTACCGTCACATCGCCCCCCAGCACGAACGAATTTTTCCTTTTTCTTGCTGGGTGAAAGATGAATGCAAGAAAAATGAAAAATGAGTTCGAGCTTCTGCACGAAAAAAAAAATCAAGAAACAACTTACTTTAGTGATTCCTTATCCCCTATAAGGAACCAAGGAAAATGCATTATAAATGCCTAATTCGGATCCATCCTCCCTTGACAACAAGTAAGCATTAGGACCAACCTTCTTTGAAATATTGTATGGACCGGTAAACAAATGAAAGAACTTGTGAAATAATCCAAGTCTGGTGTCGGACACCCGCGGAGTTCGTAACAGCACGGAGTCTCCGATTTGGAAATTAGAATGCACCACTTTTTGACATTCCCTCCTCCTACGGGCAGACCCCCTTAAATTCTCAGCAGCGAAACGGATGATAGTTTCCTTGCCTACTACGGCGTCCTCCGGACATGTCAACCCATCGGGAAAACGATTTGGTGGTTTTCGACCGAAATGAGCCTCAATAGGAGTCATTTGTGTTGACTCATGCCTTACTTCATTGAACCACTTATTCACAAAAGGCAGAACCTTTACCCAAGCCCGATGTTCACCACCGCAATAAACCCTGAAGACGCGAGACAGTTCCTTCATAATTCTCTCGCTCGGGTTTGATTGGGGATGTCGAATGGATGAGTAAATGATTTTTATTCCTAATCCACCTAACTCATTCTTCCATCTTTCGCTTGTGAACATG
This sequence comes from Ischnura elegans, assembly GCF_921293095.1. Classification (NCBI taxonomy): domain Eukaryota; kingdom Metazoa; phylum Arthropoda; class Insecta; order Odonata; family Coenagrionidae; genus Ischnura; species Ischnura elegans. The sequence continues at coordinate 87,375,127 of NC_060254.1, read as the reverse complement.
GTTCCATGATCCGATAAAATTGCCTTGGGTATCCCGCATAACTGAAAATATTCTTTTCTTAAACAAATTAAACAATTCTTAGCCTTTGTTTTAATCAGAGGATAAACTTGGACGAATTTAGAAAATACGTCCACACACACAAAAACATATCGAAAGCCCCCCTTTGACTTCGGCAAGGCTCCATAAATGTCTACGGCGAGGAGTTCGCCGGGTTTGTTTGGAATTATGTTGGCCATTGGGCCTTGGAAATTTTTTGATGGATACTTGGTTTTTTGGCAGACGTCACATCTAGAAACAAGTTTCCTAATCTCTCGGTCCATATTAGGCCAATAATACCTGGTTTTTATCACGGCAGCAGTCTTAGTACCGCCGAAGTGAGCATAATTTTGATGTGCAAAAGTAATAACACGCTCTCTGACCTCACGGGGCAACCACACTCGGTAACGAACAGCGTTGTTGGGAGAAGAAATTTTCTTAAATAAAATCCCACCTCTAAATGCCGCAGAATCTACCAATTTTCGAAAGCGATTGCGCCGTGCGTCGTTAGGTAACGCGATCCCTCGAAAAAAATTCACAATAGGGCGCAAGTCGCGATCATCAAATTGCATTTGTGCGAGGTTCTTGAATTCATCCTTGGGGAAGGGTGCCAACTGAAGGTCGATTTCAGCTACGAGGTAATGTCCAGATGGCTGCTCTACCAATTTCGGATGCCTAATAGAAAACCGGCTTAACCAATCTGCTACAACATTTTTCTCTCCCGGACAAAATTCAACAATGAAAGAATATTCCTGTATCAAAAGCGCCCATCGCGTAAGTCTACAATTATTGAAGTGGCACTTATTAAGAAATGATAGGGCTTTGTGATCGGTTAAGATAACAAATTCTCTTCCCAACAAAATCGTTCTAAACTTCGTTAAAGTCCACACGATCGCAAGGGCTTCCTTCTCGGTCGTTGAGTACGCAACCTCGGGGCCTTTCAGAGACCGACTCGCAAACGAAAGAACCCGTTCGCAGCCATCTTCATCCTTTTGGAATATAACAGCCCCTAGTCCTAGGTCGCTACTATCTGTCTGAACAAAAATCTTTTTAGAAAAATCAGGGAAGCCTAGCATGACGGAATCTAAAAAACATTGCTTTATGTTTTTGAATGCTTTGTCTTGCGCCTCCTCCCATTTCCACGGAGTGCCCTTTTTTAGCAATCGCAGTAAAGGTAAAGTCAAAAATGAATATTTTTGCACAAACTTCGCATAAAAATTGCAGAGGCCCAGAAACGCCCTCAGCTGTTTTACATTAACGGGAGGTGGAGCGGTTTCAATGGCCGATATTTTCTCCGGACTTGGCCGGACGCCTTTTTCGGACAGTATGTGTCCCAGAAATTTTATTTCCTTACAACAAAATTGTGATTTAGATAAATTCATTGACACGTTCGCTTTCAAAAGTGTCTCAAAAAGCAAACTTAATTGCGTAAGATGCTCAGGAAAGGTGGAAGAAGCGACAAGTATGTCGTCAACGTAAACAGTTAAACATTTTTTTAGTTCGGGGCCTAGAATGTCATCAAGACACCGTATCAACGCGGCACCACTATTCTTAAGTCCAAATGCCACGCGTTGAAATACATAACTGCAAGAATTGAATAAAAACCCTGTATACTTCCGATCCTCCGGATGCAGCTCAATTTGCCAGTATGACGCGGTAAAATCAATGCTTGAAAAATATTTGGCACCATAAAAATTCAACAAAATATCGTCTATCCTGGGGGGAACATCATTCTCAGGAATAGTGATACTGTTTAATCGCCTAGCATCTAAACACAGACGTATTCCACCGTCTTTTTTTTTAACCACCAGCAATGGGTTAATATACGCGGTTTTTTCTTTCTTAATGATACCTTGGGTAAGCATTTCCTCGATTTTTTCCTGCACTAGGTGTTTATATGCTATAGGAATCGGGTAGGCTTTTTGAACGAAGGGCCGGTTGTCTGAGAGCTTGATCCGATGGCGGACACCTTTTATTAAGGTCGGAGTAGAAGAAAATAGCGTGGTGTACTTAGCTAGCAGCTTACGCAATTCATCTCTTTCGTCGCCGCTTAGCTGACTAGACCTGCAAACCGCCTCCTCTATGTCCTCCTCATCTACTTGATTCCCCATGGCCAATACTTTAGCGATATTATGTTCCCTGTAAATCTTAATGGGAAAATCTATCACCGCAGAACCTGAACCCCTCACTTTTACTAATTTTTCGCCGAAATCAATAAGAACCTTATTGTCAGCTAAAAAATCCATTCCCAGAATCAGAGGTTTTATGAGATTTTTTATCACAAGACACACTACTTCAAATTCAATCCCTCGCATTTGGAGTGGTATCAAAACCTGCCGGGTAATTGGTGGGGACTTGCGGCTATCCGCACACACGATCCTTGATCGATTAAGGGGAAAAGATGGGATCACTTCTTTTACTTCTAATTCTGTCAAAAATCTATCTGATACCGCGGAAATCTCACTACCGGTATCCAACAAAGCTTCCCCTAGCACCCCATTAACCCAACACTCAACAACGGGACATACCCGCCTTTCATAGTACGTGCTGCCTTGCACACCGCTCTCAAAACTTTCACCTACCAATTCACACGTGGATATTATCTTACCCACTACCCTCTCTCCATCTGTCTCGGCTGGGGACTGGAGGTGAGTCACACCAGCCGACGCGAGTTTAACGCGAAGTCTTGACCTTCTACTCGAGGTGCGCTGGGAGGAGGCGGACTGGGGGATTTCTCCTTGTGTCGCTCCTTCCCAACCTTGCGTCCTCGCTCAAACGTGACGGAATTTATACGATAACCCTTATCAGCTGCTCGCGGCCTCGTATTTTCGGAACCTTGCAATGCACCTGGATGGAACGAATTTTGAGTAGCCAGCGTGCCTGTCTGATAAGACTGGTCATACAATCCTAGTAATACAATCAGTCGTTCAACCGTTAAATGATCAATTGACTTTAACATATTCTGAATCTGAATGGAAAACTGTCTAATTAGGACCTGAATAATTTCTTCTTCACTCATCGGTGGGGAACACAATCGCGCTTGCGCTACTTTTTCAATCGCAAACTGTTTCATCGTGTTCGACTTCCCCCTCACATACCTGTCTGTAATGATTTGCATGCGGAAATTATACTGGGTGTCAGTGTCCCAAAAGTTAGCCAAAAATTTTTCCTTAAATTCCGCAAGTGTTGACGGAACTGGCCATAGCGAGTTACTCCATATCTTGGCATCACCGCTCAACATTTGAAAAAACACTTGTGGTTGCAACGCCTCTGGCACAGAGACTATGGAAAAATAATTATTAACTTCCTTTAGGAAGGCAATAGGGTGCTCGTTGCTAAGGGCAGAAAAGGTGGGTTTTGTGAGAGAGTGGGTTGATACGGCCGCTGATTGCGTGGTCGTGCCCCTATCTTTTAAAGCGGTCACTTCAGACTCAAGGGAGTTGATTCTAACGTCGCAGTGTACTTTCACTTCCTTCTGCGTCGCGATCACTGCATCGTAAGCCTGTTCCAACGCACTGGTACGAACCTTTACATCGCCAATCTCCGCACTTACCATTCCTCTACATTCTTCGCGAACGGCCCTTCCTATCGTTTTTACACCGTCTGCACACCGTGTTTCTACCTCATTAATTTTCCTTTTTACTTGGGAAATCTCCTGCGAAAAACCTTCGTTCCACCTATTCATCTCAGCTTTGATTTCAAGAAACATGGCTTGATTACTATCTTTTATTTCCTGACTCATGAGTTCCTTACTCTCTCTTATCTCCTGTCGCATGGTATCATTACATTTATCAATACCCTTTTTCATCTCCTGACGCGTGATTTCATGACTCTCATTACATTTATCAATACCTTTTTTTACCTCCTGACTCATGAGTGCCTTACTCTCTCTTATTTCCTGTCGCATTGAATGCATTAAGGAAAGGAGGGTATTAAGCGGGTCTTCGCGGGACTCCGTTTGACTGACATTGAGACTACCGGGTTCGCCGGGTTGCACGGATAAAGATCCAACCTCCTTCCTTTCGGGGGTCTCTAACACCATACCCGCTAGTCCGAGCGCCAACCCATCGGTATCTGAATGAACGCTCTGGTCGTCCGTATCGACCTCGTCATCCTTTTTCTCCCGATACTGTCTAAACGCTGCCATCTGATCCTCCTTGTCTGCCATTATTTAAATTAAACTTGCAAAACCCAATGATACGGAATCTGAAAATTTTGATTCGACGTAACCCTTTTGACAAAATGAATCGCGTATTCATACGAAATATGACCGCGCGTTCATGGACGTCAATTGCGACCATTGGTCATTAAATTCAATCTCAAAAAAGTGGTGCTGACTGAAGGTCACTTTCAACCGAAAGGAATTTTCCATGCCAGTACGAACTATTCGAGCGGCCCCGCACGTTGGTGCGCCAATTGTGATAGATCACGGGTCTATACAATAATATCGTGGAAGTTCTGCGGCGCGCGTTCGCGATAAAGGTATCTAAATACTGGGGATGGATTGACCTCAGTGCAGAGCACAGCACAAGATAGAAACGACCTCTTACAAAATGATCGGGTTTACACATTTATTTGCAAAAATTGACCGTACAAAAAAAACAAAAATCAGAGAAATACCCTTTCCTAGTTCTAATGAGGGATGAATGATTTGCTTTTGTGATGAAACATAAATGAAAAAGAAATGAATCAAAAGACGAAGAACACTACCCCACCAAAATTACTTAATTCTAATACAAAAAATAATAGGATGAATGGATGAATGATGAATTTACAAATGCCAAAGAATGTACAGGCTCCTCGTCCAGTTCTGCGAAATGTCCAGCACTATCGCTTTGAATATGCAAACCTCGTGGACGGGAGATTAGTGATACAACTTTTCTCTTTGAATGTTGAAAAAGCTTGGCAAAGGGTTGCGTGATATCGTTCCACAAATCACTAATTTCGAGTGAACAGCACTCGGGGTCTCTTCTTGAGGAATTATGTTGGATCGAGCAGGGAGAGTGGATAATGCACTATCCGGGGAGATGGGTTGGAGTATTTTACCGCATCAATGGTGTGGTTCTCTGTCGAATCACCGTCTCGGCTGGTTGAGCCCAACAGGCTACTCTCCGCCTGCGGCTTCGAAGCACAGCGGGTGGTTCCCACGTTGAGTCGTGAACTCCGACTGACTCCTTATCTCCCGTTGACTCTCGTTCTCTGTGCGCTGGCCTTATCTCGGCTCGGAAGGTCTCTCTGCTTCCGCGCACTTCCAAACACAAATGTCCTCCCGTCTCCTCGTGAACACCCGTTATATAGCGGCGTTCACGTGACATAACAAAAAAATGACACTCGAAAAACCCTTGTACTTGATGGGGACGCCGCTCTAACAGTGCTGTGCCCGCTAAATTTAAATGAGCGATGGCTCACACCTGGATTTGGCCGCGATGAAATCATTGAAAAAAAACGACGGTGCTAGTCGTACCGTCACATCATATAATACTTAATTATGAAATTGAGTTTTTCTGATGGCATTATCTTTGTAGGCATGTTTATAAATTATGCATGTGCCATATTCTTGGTAGTTTAATGAAAGCTTGCATGAAATGGCTGCGGTAAGTGCATCCTTCAATATATATTATCAAAACATTTTCTAAATATATGTCATTGTAATTATCCCGTCAGCGGCCAAACCTTTTTTTTAATCATACATCGTTCATTTTTATAAAATGTGATTGATATGAGCAATGAAGAATGCTCCTAATTTTTTTCCCGAAGTATTGCATAGAGCTAGAGTTATAAGCCGGTGCCATGTGGCACCACTACGGGTCTCTTCACTGCGGAAGGCATTTTGGGAAGAATCAAACGTCGTCAATTATGACAAAATTTCTATTTACTTTATTTATTATACAATAGATTTTTAATAGTAAAGGTTAAATGTGGGTACGTTTTTACATGAGTGGTAATTGCCTCAGTTTGGATTTTCTTTTCATGGCATAACATGGTTCTTGTCCATTAGATGCGTTTCCGATTCCCGATTTCAATGGAACTCATCCTCTTTTACAAATGCTAATATAAAAGGATTAGTATTTTTTAAATTAATACCTATTCAATTTCATTTCAAAATTTTGTATTTTATAGCTAAATATATTTGTTTTTATGAGATGTATCCTGACAGTATCTAGTTAAATCAAATAGACCAAATATAATTAGCCAAAACCTTGTGCAACGAACTTGATCATAAATCACTCTGATAAAGAAGGATTGGGCCTTTTATGGAAGTATCACTTTCGGTTGGTATTAATTTGAAATACCTCTTATGATCATAAAACCGTGAGGGGAAATAACTCATAAGACAATCAAATATAGGCGTTCAAAATTCTCGCAATTAATTTAGTGCACGACGCGGAATGAAGCACTCAATTTTCTATTTGTATCAAAATCAAACCAAAAGTCTTCCAACTTCGATCCCCTGACTTCCGATAAATCAAGATAGGAAAAAAAAGGCTCCAAAAGGAAAATTTGTAGACAACCAAACCCATGCTCCACTCCCACCTACCTAAGACCCCTATCCATACTGGACTCCGTGGTCGCGTTATCGGCCAGAAAAATGTCGGCTGCCCACGCAAGAAATGGAGCGTCCTCCGGAAAAAGCCCGTTTGTGACATCATTCAGCATCCTTCCTTCCCCCACGAGTCATATCTCACCGCTCACTTATCTTCTTTTGTTCTCCTCAAACGACTCCCGAGCGCCAAGGGGGTTGAAACGGAGAGCGAAGGAGGTTTGCGATGGGCTGGGGGTGTTCTAGTTGGTAGCTCCGATCCCGACCCCCCAACACTACTTCTAACCTCTCCTCCTTCGATCCAAGCCCTCATTTCTGCGACTCAGATTTGTCCTTGTCCACAGCTGAATTCTCATCGCACCTCTTTCTCCAGTTCATCTCATTTTCCTGTCATTGAATTGAATTAGGCAGTCATTTTACCGCCATCCTCTCCTTCGTTAAGGTAAATGTTGACAAAATTAGTGAGACAATCTCAAGACTACTTTGTTTCACTCTAGGCGTAACTAGTAGCCTTTTGGAGGTTAAAACTCCAAGGAAATCTCAATTAGGCCCTCAATGGAGGTCTTTTTGAGCTACGGTCAAAGAATATGTCGAGGTTCTTTATGAATTGGTGTATAATATCTTTATTATTAATTTGATAATTTTCTTTTTATCCTCTATGATTATTTAATATTATTAATGAGATTAATACTTATAAAATTATAATTTGTGAACATTACCTTGAAAAAGAAAATAAACTGCAAGGAAAACGGGAAGGCTGCTGAAAGGTGTATAATGTTAGGTAGTGTGCTCTATGCCATACTTCTTCTCATAAAAGTAATTATTACGCATTTTGGTTCGAGTTGTACCGATGGTAAATCTAAACTTAATATTCTATATCACGCGGATGTACTGCGAATGTAACTCCATACGTAGTTAAGCAACATTTAATTTTATGAGATACTCAGTAGGGCTGTACTTACCTTTAAAAAGTACTAAAACTTTTGTTGCACACTTAATTTTAGCGAGCATTATTGCAACTTGCCACCTAACGGTGCAATATTTCACCTGAGATCAATCGTGATTGTTCTGGTCCACCGATTTTTCAACGTGAGTTGTGATTAAATTTCATTGGGTAACCGTCATAGACCCCTAACCAAAGGGAATCCCTTAAATCTCAATTATCCCTTTTCTTGATCCCTTCTTTTCTTGATTTCTTGATCCATTATCAGGAATCCCTTGATAACTCAATGGAAATTAAAAACAGCGGATTATTTCGAAATTAAGTTTTCTCATCTCTTCCTAGCAGTAGATTATGCTCGGAAAGGCAAAGTTGAGAAAGTATGATAGGATGGAATACGAGCCTCTTATTCATCGAAAATTCAGTAGAAATCCTTTGCATATTATTGCATATGTTTTGCAAGTTGCGCTGGCAAAAAAATTGTAGGTCACATAAGTCCACACAAACTTTCGTAAATGAGTGATAATTGGCACTGCGTAAAACATTTTTTCGTGAGAAGGGAGAAGTTTTCATGAACTTTGCGATGATCTTTGAGTTCATTTTGTTTATTGTGATCCTTATTATTCTCGTGTTCATTTGTGAATGTAATAACTCTTGGGCGTGGTTGTAATTGGCGCCAAAGCCGTCGAAACTAATTTCACGGAGTGTATTGGACTCGTTCCGATGCTTCCCGCTAATCTCACTCCTCGCGCGCTACGGAAATTGCCGTAAAAATCTGTCCGCGTGTGCTTCGTATGCCGAGATGGGTCCCCATTTCACGGTTGTTATGTGCCGGCAGTGCAGTGGAAATGTGCTCTGACCGCCGTGGCTCCGCCACTAGTTAGCGAGCGTAAACCACTCCCCGAGTCCCCGTAGAGCGGAGCAATTCGCGCTAGAGGCCCCTGCGCTTTGCTGATCTTCGCCACCTCCCCGTTACATCCAACCACCCCTGCTCTTACGTGTCGCAGGTAATTGTTGTGGTTGCCTAGGTTATGCTCACTATAAATCAAAGGCGTAACAACCCGCGTAATACCCGTTTCTCCCGCTGGGATCGCCTGCGAGCTGGTGCAATTTCGTGTATTTTACTGCCTCGCTTATTGCTGGAAATGCATTAATCTTGGAGAATACCATTGCCTGCTTTCAGAGTTTATTCTCCTCTGTCTTTTTAATAATAATTTGTTTATTTTAGCTAGATTATTACCCCACAGCGCTAGGAAATTACGAGTTACACCAAATAGAATATCTTACTGCTGAACTTTTATACATATATTCGGATTCATTATGATAAAAGTAGTGTTTCGCTGTATACAATTGGTGAACGTAATTAAATAAAGGCTTCATTTAACTACTTCATTAATTTTTGGTAACATGTTGAAAAAATTATAAAGCCTGTAGGTGTATTTTTTCGAGAGGAAAAACCACAAAATAATTTCCAACAAAGCACGTCAGTTTAGCTATACCACTCATTAGATTATGTTTTTTTACTCAATGTGCTTCCTAAAATAAATTTTAGCTGTTAACTACTTGAGGCAATTGGAAACTTCTCAAGTTTTGTCATAGCGATTATGTGCCCTTGTGCAAAGCATGAGCATCTATGAGAAAGGCGAAAACTGAATGGAAAATTCTCGGTCATTTCAAAGCACAAAATTGTATGTCTTTTATTAGTGTACCTACATTTAATTAACCAAAATTAAGCATCGACCCTCTGATTAGTAATCTTTAAGGTATCAAAATATATCTTCTAGAGAACGAAATGGGCTGCTAATAGTTATTTTTTATACAGCCCAGAAAAATTATTTAATTAATTAAATTTTACCGACATAAATTTGTATAAAATTAACAACTAATCATAATTAAATAATAAATATGTAAAGAATTTGCTACCCCTTTCATGATAAGATAATTAATAGTTATGTCTAATATATATTTTCCCTTAAAAACTCACCAACGAGCAACTTTGAGCGTCCCATGGGAGAAACGGTTTTAGTTGGCGATGCATGACCGCAAAATTGGATGGAACATTTCCAGAAACTCACGTTGAACAAATCCTCACATCCCTTCTAGCTGAGAAATGGGTCAGAATCTAGTGTACCGGTGGTCATCTATCCTGAATGAATGATTTATGGCCATCGCCGAAACCATTCCTATGATGAAATCGGTTTCCTCCGTACCCGGGTAGTTCCCTAGAGTGCGTCCTCTATTCCTTTTGCCGAGTTAAACCGTCGGCGTCGATCAGATTTCATCCATTCGGATCCCTTCTGCAGCCGTAGCAGCAATGGACAGCAGGCCAGAAAACTCGCGGCTCCTCTAAAGGGAAATTTCCCTCCTCATCGTTCACTGATTTAGCCGACAAATGGTGGCAAATGGCTGAGAAATACGCTCCTTTGTTATGTATTACCTCATTGTATGCAGTTGAACCTTTTTCGCAAGAAATATAATTATTAAGTGAACCTGCTATTTGTATTAGATGTAAACATACTAGAATCAAATATCGAATGCTAATTAAAATTATAAAAAGTAAAAAATATCACCAACGGAAGCCGGCGTTTAGTTTTAACTATTAATATTTTCTGCACAATTAATACTCCTTGTTTTCATCCTCAATATATTTTCCCACGTATCTCATTTAAGGCTTTGCCTCTCTTTCTGTCCACTGGTCCTCCTACGATGGCCTTCATCATATCATATCATAGATATCATGCCTCACGATATGGCTGATTTAGTTGTCCAACCACTGCGTATCTGGACAAATACATCAATATTTGAATAAATATTAAGCCTTTATTTGCAAAAACAACTGCCTTCTTTGACATCTAACGATCTGATCGTTGGATTATTCTTCCCCATAGAATAATCCTTCAAGATTGTTAGAACATTAAAGGCTTGCCTGGTTTCGCTTATAGTAGGGCCCTATTGGCTTCCATAGCGTTGAGTTGTTTTCCCCGTCCCGTTCCTTCCGCTCCTTTCCTTATCCCAGAGGCGTCGTCGGGCTCCTATCGCGGCGGCGCCTCTATCCTTTTCCCTTCCTCTCCAGCCCCTCCCCGGGTGATCGGGCGTATAAGCCACTGGCTTGGTTCCCGGCCCCGGTGTGTTGTATTCCTGAAAGGTTCCCCTTGAATCCTCATTGGTTCATTGGTTGCCTTCTTTGACTTAAGATTATGAGACTTACTTCCCCATAGGAATTTTTTTCCTTTCTGTAGAAACATTAACCCATTAATCCCCAGCGTTGCGTTAACGCAACATTATTGAATCCTAATTCTCAGAACAAGTTTTTACTTCAGAATAATTTTTTCTTCGATTTACTGACATTTTTTAAGTATCTCTAATTCTAATTTTGTCATTTTCACCAAAATTTTCGTTGTATTTTTATGACTGATGGCGTTTGGCATAAAAGTGGATACCCACATACGAGACACCCAAGGAAAAATGACATACCGTTTAGGCAGAATGGGGAATTTCCTCCAAAGGAATACTGATAACTCCCGGCGAAGATGTCGAGTATGCATATCAAGACAAAAAGTAAAAGATGTACCCTAAGTTTTAAAAATTACATTTTTTGTATTACCGTAGTTTTCCCGGCGTTGCGTATACGCAGCATTATGAAAATCATATAATATGATGAAAATATTTTTATTCCAAAATTTCATCTTAATTAGGCCAAAATAAATCGGAGAATGCGAAACAGCCGAAGATAAAAGCCCTGAATACAGTCTGCGGAATGATGGGTTGAATCATGGTTTCGTTAGTAGTGGGCCCTGGTCGCTCCTCTATCTGCGAGGGTATTCCCTATCCTTCCCTTCCACACCTATCCCTTCCTTGGAGGTGTCGTCGGGCTCTCATACCGGCTATGCCTCCCATCCTTTATCCTTCCTCAGTGCTTCCCTCTCTTGAGATGTCGCGGGCGTATAAGTCTCTGACTTTGTTCCCGGTCCTCGAGAGTGTACCCCTTGCGGGCCCACCCTGGGTACCCGATTCGACGGCCTTTTATGACTCGACAAAAGCATACCGAATAAACTGAGAATATTTTATGCCTACCGATAGAGGGTGTCATATGATTGAGACAGATGCGTCTGCAGGTGAAACATAACGATGGGATGGGGTCACATGGAATTATTATAGACGATATATATTTGGCATTGTGATAGAATTTTACCACGCTAGATCCTAGCTATGGTACTTTGTATCGTTTTATCCGATATATTTAGAAATCATTATTCGAAAAAAATATATTTTATCAAGGAAAATGAATGTTACCCCACATGACCATATGTTTTCTGGAATCGCAATACCAACAGTGGAGTCATTGTGCCGGTACGTCGTTCCGGCACTGGTTAACAAAAAACATAAAAGCCAAATAGCACTTTTATCAATTTTATTGTCTCAAAATTTCTAATTTATACATTCGTTACCAAAAACAATTCGTAAGAAAATGTAAATATTGAATTGTTACGAAAAAAACACAGTAATTTTTCACTTCTAAAGAAAGTTAAGGCGTTCCAGCACTGCTAATTTTGCCATGACGTCACTGAATACCAAGTGCGGCAGGAAATGCATCATTGTTTCATTGAATTAGCTCTAGTTTGGCCGCAATAAATTATTTTTTAATTCTTTGTTTGTTACACTGTCAGTGGGTGTTACAACATCCAAACTCCCACAAGAGCTGCGTCTATGTATAACGCAACTACTCCATTCTCAGTAATGTTAGCCACGCAGCAAACACGATCTAGCGATTCCGTTTACATATCCCGTTTCACTTGGGATTGGGAGAGTACCTACCATTCAGCATTCCAGGAGAGATGCTGGCTTCATTGACGCTCGCTCATTTGCATGAACACACAATTCTTCCGTCTGACCTTGAGTGGGAATGCTTTAACTCACTCTTAAGGCAATCGACTTCCGCGCATACACCCGCTGCCGTTTGAAGATTTATATCCATGTGTTTCCCCCGTCCAACAAGCGAATGAAATGCTCCCCACAGGCGTTGTCCTGTCTTCACCAGGATTTTGGCGTTTCCTCCACAATTTTTACCGCGCTGTTCGATAAAATTTAGGGTGCACGTAGTGTAGAATGTATGAATAGAGGACCTGATTGAAGAATCTTCGCACGAGCACAGTGTGCTGTCGTGAGTAGCCGTTTCCTCAAGAGACACGTTTCTCGAGGTTCCCATGACGATGTTTCATCGCAAAAAATACCCTTCCCATGAAATAGCAGGATGGGAAAGCAGTCTAAATGCTGCTAAAATCTAGTCTATGTAAATGTAAAGTATTATAATTTTGTCCGCAGATACGAAGTTGTAGGACGACTAATTCGGCCATATCGTGGGATAAGAATGGCAAAGACCCAAATGAGTTACGTAGTGCGCAATACTGAGGATGTAAAGGAGAAGAAATGCGTAGTTGTGAAAGGGCTAGCTAATAAGGCAGCTTAGTGGAGAGCTATGTCAAACAAACTTTCGGATAGTTGACTCAAGTTGAGGGCGAACAAGTATTATTTTCTAGGAAGTCTAGTTGTGACCAGGGACAGCAATTGATACGAAACGAAAATATTTCATTTCGACCAGGAGGGAAACGAAAATACGAGGCCTGGGATTAGTTTCGTTCCCGTTTGAAATTAAAACCACAAAGGAGTTTAGCTTCGACCCGTGAAGAAACTTTACTCCCGGAAACAAAACTAAAGTAATTGATACTCTGCAGCTCTTAGTTAAGTTTCGATACCAGATGTTGAGTGGAGGGGGATAAGAAGGAACAGTTTCGACCCATTTCACGACAGAATGTAGACAGGTTAAAACTTTGAGCATAAAAATCGAATGGCCAGTTTGCGTTCACCGTTCTGTTTTTTTGTGGTAAAAATATGAGTTCCCCGTGCACATAGAGGCGGTAGGCTGAACCTTTTCTTCATTATACCATTCGTACGCGGTGTGTGGGTCGAAACTAAACCGAAGATGAAGCACGTGGTCCCCCGGTGCGAAACATATTCTGAGTTTCGTTTCGTCCCAGAGTTTTAGTTTCGTTTCGACCCGCAGAAATTTTGACTTCGAATTCGTTTCGACCCTGAGATTAGCTCCCCGGATTTAATTCATTTCCTTTTTTAACATTTCGCTCCCGGGAACGAAACTATTGCAATTTTACTAGTTTTGACTTTTGTTAAGTATCGAATGCCATCCCTGACTCCGAATGAAACTTTACTCCAGGGAACGATACTTATGAGGTATGAAATATGGAGGGAGTACTCTACAGCACGCGGCATTTGCGTCATTATGGAAAGGTAAATGAATACATAGAACTTAAGAGAAAAATTATGCGTCGTCATTAGCTTGCTCTTATCGAAAGGCGCCTAGGGGACAAAAGCTTAGCGTCCTATTCGACGGACAGAGAGCTGTATGTGATGTGCCCTCCGCATAACACTCAAGGAAGGAACAGATCATATCACCGGAACGTCTCCGCCGCAGACGTAATTTGAACCCAAGTCCCAGGGTGCGAAACTAATACTACAGTCACCACACCCACCCGACCAAAATTAGAAACGAAGTTAGACCTTCTGAAATACCTCTTGCGAAGATTCAACCCAAAACGTACTAAAATTTTATACCGTCAAAGGTGAATTCAAAAATAACACCCTCCGCGCGTGACTCGAAACTAAAACGTTCAAAGCTAAAGCACGTGGACTCTCTGACGTGACATATGAATTCAGCTTGGTTCGTTCTGGGGAATGGTAGTTTCCACTCGCAGTAGTTTTCTGTACGTTTTCGATTCGACTACGTGTTTCGCATTCGGGTTTCGTCTTCTTTCGCTTTCAAAATTTCCCTCAGAAAATTAACCACTTAAAATATATTTCTGTGTTTTTGGTCATCATTTCAATTTGATTTCCATTCCTTTAATCAGGATAAGTAACTCATACTTATTAGTTTCATAATACCGGCTTTTAATGATGATAAATCCAGAATTATGTGGCACGGTTGCTCTACGTAGTTTTTTTTTATATTTTCAAAAAGCCTTGTAAATCAGAACTCACTCAAAGCACCGAGTACTGAATAAAATCTACGCTGAATATGGAATTAACTTCATTAAAATATTTAATAACTCGCCTTGACTTAAGTTTTATAATAAATTTGAATACCCCACCCTAAAAATATCGCACACGATCAGGCAAATGCTCAAGTTTTGCATTTCAATGGGCTTTTTCAGCTCCCTTGATGTAAAATTTTCTGAAAATATATTTTCCGATCATTTCCATTGATATAAAACGTTGATGAATGTCTTTTCAAAATACATGAATCCATACCTCACCTTAAATTTACTCTATGATCTCAAGAGGCGGCTCATTGTTTTCCATTTACTTCCTTTGCCGTGAACGTTCAACCCGAGATCTTTAAAAATACGTGCACCTTCATATTATTAGTTGTTTCATGCGTGACCTTTTCGAATCGACTTGAAGAATACTTTGTGATTCCACATGAAAACGAATCGTGCATCGTACAGAACGTGCATCCTTTTATTATGATCTCATAGGTCTGTAAGTTTCTCAAGGGTCGTCTTACACGGGGCACGGAATTGAGTAGGTTAAAGCTGCACTAATTTCTAAAATGGCGTGAACGAAACGCATGAACAAAATTAGACCCGGGGCTATTTTGCCATCTCGCATCCACGCATTCTCGCATGTGTTCTAGCAATTCACCGCTTTAAATGACGCAATTTTGATTGCGCCTTCGCACGTACGTCAGATGGCGCAAATCCCTGTACCGTGTAAAACGGCCTTGAGGGAGTTGAAGATTGCCGCGGATGGAAATGATATCGTTTACTAGGAAAGAGGAAACTCTCTTGGAAATGCGGTTTGATTTTGGATCTGCAAGCTTTTTCTAAGTTTTTAGTTTTGATTTCTCTGTATTTTACATTCCACTTCACTGATATGTGGTCATATATTTTTAACGATATCGAGTATGCTCCTCTTGGCGACACAAGCATTCCTTCATCATAAATTTTACCATTCATTTCAATCCCTTTAGCACAAATAATATCATATTCCAATAGTCTTCAAAGATAATACCTTTAGGATATTTTTAGTCATCATTAAACTTAAATTACTCTAATTATTGAGTATTAACTTATATAAGACTTTTCCATGAACTATTTATAAATAAAAGAGTAATCATAAACACGAATTTTTAATTTTTTGACTTTTTTTTACAAATCCTTATTAAGTACCTGTATTCGGAATTTTAAAGAAAGGCTATATCCTCTTAGCGTTGGCATATGGAACATTTTTTTTGCTCTAGTACATTATAACTGTGGAATAAAAATTAATTCAGTCGTGGAAATTCTAAGTGCCTAAACTTGTTCAAAAATCTTTTTTTTCTAGTTTCCTTATGACTTAATTAGTGACACTTAGCAGCATTAAATAGAGTTCAACCAATCCTCGATTCGCTTACTCCAGACGAAATGCAATCAGTCGTACTACTTTTTCCTTACGACTTCTGGTTGGAGGTATTAATGTTTCAATTCAGAATGACGTTAAAAGTAAGTATTTTATACAGTAATTATTTTCTTGCTGCAGACAGCTGCTTCATTATTGCTCATTAATATTTCATGGAAAGTTACTATTACGGTTAGAAGACGCAGTTTTGCCGTTTCCTCATTTATAGACCTAAGCGCCTGCTCTTTGTAACATGATGTGCCACTCATATCTCCATAGAAATAGTCAAAAGCCTTTGATTGCCTTGTACACAACCTGGTGGAATTCATTCATATGAATGCCGGCATCAGTACAAAATGAACACATCATTCTGAAGAACTTGAAAGACTGAAAGCAGAGGAGCGGAGCTTTGGAGGCAAAATGAATACTTCATTATTTTTCTGAGGACTTCATTATTCTTCCCTAACGGAAGTGACTCTGCCATTGTCCGAGTACATCATTAATTAGATTCTCACAAAAGATTCCAAGTTCGACACCTTGGTGGAATGAAAAGGACGCCGCTGGAAGCAGATGTTTCATTGGGGCCTCAAGACTTTGATTCAGGCATCGGCCATAACTCATCAGTAATTATCTCTCTTACTTCTATATTTTATTATTGAATTGAAGGAAATTTTCAAAGATTCTCAGATGATAGTTTGAAGCCAATTGTGTGACAAAAAATAATTCGTAAAGCTAATGATCCGTTATCATTTTATATGTACAGATATGTGAGACCCTGTGATCATTTTAACCTTAGATTTGTGATATACCTACATATTCTCGAACAAAAACCAAAAAATGGAACCTGTCGTTAGAATGGAAATTGCCGTGGGAAAATTTGGTGATGCCTTTTAAAATTTATGTACGTTTTAAGAACAGTAAATTAAAATATTTTTTGCCCTTACCCTCTTTGCCAGGCTGAAAAATAAATATTCTCTGTAGCTAATGCCTATAGCATGGAGCTTCCATAGTCGGCGCCCAACATTTTAGAACTATGGTACATGGTTTGCGAAACCTAGTATATCTCCATGCACTCTTTCACACATACCTTATTTTTGTCTTCTCTTTCGCGTGAGGTTACCCTTATTGTAAATTAATACTAAGGAAAATTGAAGGCGTAGAACTTCGGTAGCCCCTAGCCCGCTTACTCGCAGACCTGAGGAGGAAAGAATGAGAAGAAAAACGTCAAATAGGTCAGAAAACTTAGAGACAACTCAGACGACTTACTAGGTCTTCGAAGGTTGCCGGTTCAAACGGAAGTTGGCACTTTAGGGGAAAGTTGGGCGATGGAATAGGGATATCCCAAGGAACAGAAAGCTAGAATCTTTGAAACTTCAGCGGGATTCTTGTGTAGAGACCAAGTACGGGTGGAAGTCCCTGAAAGAAGTGGTTTTCAGAAACTAACGTTGGAGCTTAGAGGGATTTGTCCAAATGGGCCGATGACCCTTTCACAGAACGTCTAAATGTTCAATTGCATTCCGTTTTACCTCAAGCCCTTGAGATGGAAAACCAATGCTGACAGTGAAAGTGTGTGCAGTTGTGGGCGATGAATATTGGAGCTGAAGGTAGAACTCATATCAATTGTTGAGGAAAAATCAATTGGGGACCTGTTAAACCATTAAGAAGGAGAAGGTGAAAGAATAATTTCATCACCATCTTTGACATTTGCCTCTTTTTGAAACGCTCGTTGATTGGTTGAAAATATTTCCGCCTCAGTTGGGCCAACGTTATATCCAATAAGCCCTTTGAAGCATATTTTTACCTTAATACTTTGTTCATTGTTATTCACACCTATTTAGATCTTTTGCTTTTAAATTTAATTTTTATATTTTTTCCTACTTCCCACCATTTATTTACTTTAATCCATCTTCATTAATTATCAACTAAATGAATCATTTTCTTAATCATTTTGATTTTCCTATAATTAGACATATTCATATGTTTGAGCGTCTTGACCTTAGGTACTACTGCGTTTTATCTCCTCAATTGCTTTCTAGTTGTGTTCCGTATATATGAAATTGTGAAATATTTCAGGTTTCCTGCATTGATGGTGGTGAAACTCACTCTAAATGCCTTAGGAATAATCCGCAACCACCGGGAATCGATCGAGCATATTGAATTAGCTGGTTAAATATGGACTTCTTGGAACTGATGTTAGTCTACAAAGCACCTCTAAATTCTTTAACTAGAATCCTTTATCTGAATACTTCTTTCGCTGCGCTTCTTAGGCATCTTCTGCAAGCAATCAACAGTCAAGAGAAAATGAATCTTGAACTCACTGAAAACTTTTCGCTGCAGGTGACCACGTGAGTTTTTTGTGTATGGTGTTATGCTTCGTGAGTTTAATCGTATATTTGCTTGTGTCCTTCGACTTCCAGTTTTTCTTATTTTTAATTTACTCTACATATTTTTCTTTCATTAATTTTTTTCTAAGATTCATTTCCTTAATGACGACTTATCCCTTCCATTTCATTTTCACGAGGGTCACCAGCAATGAAAACTAAATACGCCGGAGGAAGAACGCAGAGTTTTCCAATCCTATCTTGTCGCGAAGAAATTTATCTTCACGACTCGACCAGTCGTCGAAATCCACCGTAGGAAAAAATATCCCCTATCGAATTCCCTTACTCTTGCGACTATTTTAGGAATGTCAGGCCATCGGAAGGAATGGCGAAAAAAGTTTTGCAATGCCGGCTGAACGAGTTGGCTGAAAGAGAAGTAAAAAGAAGATAGATAAAGACAGAGAGAAAAACTTTTGCTACCACACTGCAGAGCCATGAAATGAAGGAATCTCTGGAGTGCGTAACATTCATATTGATCCTTGCCTTCATCTCCCTTCGTTTTCTGAAATCCGTTAGAAACTAGAAGTTTCAATGCATCTTAAAAATTATTATGTGTTAATGTCATCAGCGTATATGACATGTGACGAACTTGAATTTGGGGTTAAGTTAGCAGGCACGTCGTTTATACTTCAGCAATGTAATTTCTTTTGAAATCACGCAAAAAGATTGTTGACAATGAGTGATTACAACCGTTAACATTTTTCTCAAGCAAAATCATTTTTAAATTTATAATTCCTTATTTCATTTTTAATTATTTCCAAGGATTTAAGGCACTTTCTTGTGTAACTCTATGCTGGTTAAAGACAGAGTAGGTGAAATAAGTATTTACATATAATTAGGGAAGTGTGAGAATGAAATTAGTAAATATATGTATAATTTATAGGGGTAAATGAGAGATGGGCAGCCCCTCTCATTCATGCAATACAGCACCTTCTCAACGGCAGGCGGGGTCAGTTTTCTCACAGTTTTGTGAATTATCTGGTGATTATTTTGTGACATAATGTTTTCAGTATGCTAAATGCATGCTCTTACTTGTACGTAGCAACACCAGAATATTGACGTGTGCCATGGTGATTATAAAATTTAGTTATTAAACAAACACATCAATGTATTTGATTTTTCTGTATTTATTGTTGCATTTCTGTTTTAGCTTATTTACTCTTTATGAGAGGATATTGATTGCGTATTATGCTAAAAATCATTGATTTTACATAAAATGGTAGTGTTTCAATGTCGCATGATTCAGCATAATACGGGTTACATGCAAATTTTTAATCTCATAAATACTGCGAAGTAAACTATAATACTTCGTGTTTAGCAGCTGTATTTTCTTTTCGCGAATAATTAAATACTTGATAGGCTTTAGCTATTCTTAGAATTTTATTCATTCATAGAATATATTCTGAATTCGTAAATCATTGCTTTCCATTATCTATTTAATTTTACCTTTTACTTTTACAAACCTTATTTTCATTGAATTTTAGTCCTCTATTTATGTGAAAACTAATGCTTTTGAGAAAAATAAACTGACTATGCTTCTATTTATAAAATTATACTCG
Source organism: Ischnura elegans (assembly GCF_921293095.1). Lineage (NCBI taxonomy): Eukaryota > Metazoa > Arthropoda > Insecta > Odonata > Coenagrionidae > Ischnura > Ischnura elegans. The sequence goes on along the minus strand of NC_060254.1, from coordinate 87,355,222 downwards.
TAATTATCTAACGATTTCAAACATTTTTACCAAATAAAATTTTGAGGCTATGCAGTATTGTTCCGTAAATATCTTACTGATTGAGATCATGATGACATAAGAAAAGGTGATAACACGGACGTTTTGTGGTTCAATCATTAGATGAGCATAATGAATCTACTCTTCATCCATTTGTTGTAGTGTAGAGCAGAACATTTCTAAGGTTAAACAATTTTTACGATCAATTCTAGGAGTTGAGTTCGTAAGGTTCAAACAGAAATAGACATAAATAAATCTCGACCAGCTGCTCGCATAGTATTGAATGATGGGAGGAAGGTCGAGGCATCCGACCGTGCTCTGCAAACCTGTTTTCTGTTTATTCCTTGCCATTTGTTTTTTGTAGCGGGCGAGATATGCTTGCGTGCTCGTTAAGAAGTTTCTTTTTATGCTCCTGTCGGAGAAGTGATTTTTAAGACTTTCGAAAACCTTAATTCCAAGTCGTCTCCCCACAAAACCTTTAGGGGCCTGGCAATGGCCGTGATAATGACAGGTATTGAAGAACAGTTTTAGGGCACCCTTTGCCTTCGTGCGAAATTCCTTTCGAGTGTTGGGGGTGTAGGATCTTGAGAATAGCATCCGCAATTTGAGGCAATTGAAAAAGGTTTGCATGGATATTAGGTCACCTCTGAAAATTCATTTTGCTGTGTGGTAGCATATACTTTGCCTGAAGTGACTTCTGAAGCAGCTTTTATTATAACCACCCAAATTAGCATATAGCCTTATATTTTTTGGATTCTTATTCCATCGCAAAATGCTTATTTAATCATAACCAACTATCCTAAAAAATTTCGAACAATAGAAAGATGAAAGATGTGACAAGGTACGATGTTTGCTCGAAAAATAGATAGTTCAAGTCACTGTGTAGGTACTGAATATTCATATTGCAATGTTTGAATTTTAGTGTACTCTTTATTGCCATTTTGTTGTAAAATAGAATTTTCCTTGGTTACAGTAGTATTTATTATTATCTGGAGGTATGAATGAACACATATAGTCATTCGAAATAGTGACGAAAGTCATAATTTTCTCTTTTATATTAGTAAAAAAAATTATAATGTAATTCTACATATGCTTCACTGTAATTTCAGGCTGAGTTTCAGGTTAACCTATGGGTTCTTACATGTTAAACACTCGTCATTTTACATCTACCATCTACGATAAATAAACCCCAAATAGTCGAATTCGAAATCTCTTTCGGACTCTGCCGTAAAAAAAACGGATATTTTCCCTTATTGAAAACGTCGTTAGCGTTTGAGATTGTAAGATTGTAATAGACTCAATTTCTTGGAGGGTAATGAAATAAGTTTAATGAATATAAATGTGTCCTACGCATTCCCCTTCTATTCCAAATGTGAGGGAAATTTTCGCTAAAGAGGACGCGGTAGGTACCTACCTCAAGCACTCACTTGAGTCCTTAGAACGGCATTAATTTCACTTTACGTTAGATCCACCTTCATTCTAACGATGGGAATCTGTGATTGTCCTTCCACTGCCTTAAACGCTTTATAGTTGGACCAACGTTACAGAGGAATCTAAGTCACTGCTTCGTTTTGGAAGGGCTCCCTGGTTGGGATGGGATTTTTCCGAGAAAAAGGGGTAGATAAGCGTCATAATGTGGGTTTAGGCGTGAGCTCTTTTACCATAGGCTGGACGAGAGACCCCTGGATTCCAATGGGGGTGGATAGTTAGCCGAATATATCCTCTTTTAGTGCGCTTTCTCTTTCAGTGCCAAAGTTACGTCCACTGTGTCCCACATTCTAACGAATTCCTGTTTTACGACCATTCTACCTGGGGGAGGGGTACTTCTCCTTGCAGAAAGATAGGGGAACAAGGATTACGATGGATTTGACGAGGGTGGAAGGAATATCAGAGAGTGGTGCTGACGTTTTTGGGGGTGGGCTAGGATTGGGTCAGAATAACCTGCAAGCACCGAGAAGTGGCTCTTCATGCGGTTAAAAATCAACGATTTGCCTTTTTATGTTTTTTTATCATTCCCTGGTTTCGTCACCCTGAAGTCTTCTTGTTGAGGTGACTCCTCAATGGTACCTCTAATTGCGTAGAGATTTACAAATTAGGCAAAATCCGCCGAAATTTTCAGTGGAGAATTGTTGATGATATAAATAATAAGGCCGTATTATCCCGCTACTTATCGTAAAATTGTATGAAATTTAATAATTATGATAACAGTGTCCTTTGTCTTCGTTTCTAAGCTCAAAGTATATCATGTTGTGCAAGAGCACCCAATAATATGTGCTTGGATATTCATGAAATGATATGTATGGTTCAGCAATACTTTTTCTTCGGATATAATTACAAATAACCTATCACAGAGTACAGAGTCAATGTAAAAATTAAATATATTTAAGAGTTCTTAAAGTTTTAGTCACAGATTACACTGGTAAACACGATTTTTGGCGCAAAAGGTTCATTAACCGATACTAATAGGGTTTTTTGCGCTGATCTCAAATATGTAAATAGTTTTTCTCCATCACCCTCAGTTTTCGTGTGATTCACCGAAACGTCCCGAAAATCCCGAAAAATCTGAATTCATGCACCAATATACACTTAAAAGGACATAACTTCCACCCTAGTTATCGTAGAGCAATGAAACAAAAACCAGCGCACTTGTCATACTATACGCGTGAATTGAGACTGCATTTCGTTCCATTATACATCGTCAGAGTTGGTACCCGGGGACCACAACGTCAAAAAATGCAATTTTGTTCCTGAAAAAGTGAACTTTCTGGACGCCCAGTGATGTATATATTTATTTTTTTAGTATTGTCAATTTTATCGCTCATATATTAATAATCAGGGTTGTGTCGTGAGTAGTGGATCGGAGCCCGTGCTTTATAATCGCACACATTCCTACTGTAGTAGCGTTGTCAGTCATTGTTGACCACACTCGCTCGTCAGAATCACCGACATTTCAGTAGCAAGCGTAAGGTGACAGAGGACTTGAATAACCGGTACGAAGTGAAGTTGTTTTCTCCTTCTTCAGTGTGCGGTGCTGTGCCTGTGTTTTACGTGTGAGACAAGATGCCCAGGAAGTGCGTTAACTACCCCAACAACTTCTGTTATATTTGTGGGGAGTTGACATTCAAGTCGCAACGTCGTTCTTTGACCGCTTTGGTGAAACATTGCTATGAATTATACTTCGGTTGTAAAGTGGGGGAGCAAGACAAGGACTAGGCACCACATATATGTTGTTCGACATGCGCGAAACGTCTCGCAGAGTGGGAAAAGGGATCGCAGCGTCACATGAACTTTGCTGTACCCATGGTTCGGCGTGAACCACGAAACCACTCATCAGACTGTTACTTCTGTGTAACAAAGATAAGTGGAATTACTGCAAAATCCAAGCAAACAGTGAAGTACCCAGATTTGCCGTCTGCAATGAGGCCAGTTGCTCACAGCGAGGACTTACCCGTGCCAGCTCATCCACCACAACCACCAGTGACTTTGAACATGAGGAAGACACCCATGTTGAAGAGGTACAGCTGCATGATCCTACGTTTACGGCAAGTTTATCTTCCAGTGAACCTCATCTCCTAACTCAGGGTGATTTAAACGATCTTATTCGTGATTTTTCCTTGTCGAAACAACAGTCCGAACTGTTAGGTTCAAGACTAAGTGGCTGGAACTTATTGCATCATGACACAAAGGTGTGTTTCTATCGCAATCGTCAAAGAGAGTTCCAAAATTTCTATTCTGAAGCAAATGGTCTGGTTTACTGCAACAACATTGAGAATGTGATGGATGAACTTGGCCATGAACATAAAACGAGTGAATGGAGACTATTCATCGACTCGTCAAAAACGAGTTTGAAGGCTGTGCTGTTGCAAAACGGGAACAAATTTCCCTCTGTGCTTGTAGCTTATGCTACTCACGTGAAAGAAACTTATGAAAACATGAAATTTCTTTTGGACACAATTCAATATGATATATACAAATGGATGGTGTGTTGCGAGTTAAAGGTTGTTCTCTTGTTAACTGGTCTCCAGGGAGGCTACACCAAATTTTGCTGCTTCCTATGTGAATGGGATAGCAGAGACAAGACACAACATTACCTCAGAAAGGAATGGCCACAGCGGCAATCACCAATTCCTGGACAGAAAAATATTGCGCATCCTCCATTAGTCTCCTCAGATGCAATTATTCTTCCTCCTCTGCACATAAAGTTAGGGCTGGTCAAGAACTTTGTGAGGGCTATGGACAGAATTTCAGATGCATTTCGCCATTTGAAGGCACTATTTCCTCGGGTAAGTGACGCCAAAATCAAAGAGGGAATTTTCGTGGGACCCCAGATGAGAATTTTGATGGGTGACAAAATGTTCGAGGATGGGTTACACTCAGTGGAAAGAACAGCTTGGGGGGCACTGAAAAGTGTGATACGGAATTTTCTGGGGAATAATAAAGCAGAGAACTTCCGATACATTGTGGAAGAAATGTTGCAATCGTACAAAGACATGGGGTGCAACATGTCGCTGAAAATTCATTTTTTGGACTCGCATCTGGACTTTTTTCCTGACAACCTTGGTGCCGCCAGTGACGAGCATGGTGAGCGGTTCCACCAAGATATAAGTGTTATGGAGAAGAGGTATCAGGGACAGTGGAATGCAAGAGTGGCTTCTGATTACTGTTGGACACTGAAGAGATATATGAAAGATGCCAAATACAGAAGGAAATCCATCTCCACAAGATTTTAAGTTAAGATGATACTTTCTTACATGCTTGCATATTTCTATAAATATGCAAGCTTTTCTAAAACTGAGGGTGATGGAGAAAAACTAATTACATATTTGAAATCAGCGCGGAGAACCCTATTAGGATCAGCAAATGAACCTCTTGCGCCAAAAATCGTGTTTACCAAAATTGCATTTTTTGACATTGTGGTCCTCGGGTACCAACCCTGACGATGTATAATGGAACGAAATGCAGTCTCAATTCACGCGTATAGTATGACAAGTGCGCTGGTTTTTGTTTCATTGCTCTACGATAACTAGGGTGGAAGTTATGTCCTTTTAAGTGTATATTGGTGCATGAATTCAGATTTTTCGGGATTTTCGGGACGTTTCGGTGAATCACACGAAAACTGAGGGTGATGGAGAAAAACTATTTACATATTTGAAATCAGCGTGAAAACCCCTATAATGATCGGTTAATAAACCTCTTGCGCCAGAAAATTTTTGTTTTTTTGTAAACCAGTGTTATAGTTCTTTGATTCCAACCGAAGCGTTTCGGGTTCAAAACCCGAGTGAAACCTCCTGGCACCTCCAAACGATAAAGTATTAGGTTGCCCAGGTTATGGCCGTGATTTCCTTCTTAATATGCCTGCCGCTTATTCAGGGAAGAGATCTTCCCATACCTATCCTTACCGACCTTTTCAAGTTCAAATATAGAGAGAAATAACATATGCCCATAAAACAAGTTGTCACGTTTCTTTAAAATGTTCTCCCATACGAGGCGTTGCAAGCGCTAAGTACGCTTACTAGGTACATAAAATACAATCCTGAAGTGGTGAATTTATACTAACGGCTGAAGGCTTATAACAGGCTTGAACAATTGAGAATGGATATCTTTAAGAGCGTCACAGAGAACATAAAATTAGAGCCACACTATATTTCCAGGTCCGACAGAATCGATTAATTAAGAGAGATGTTTTGCCGAACGGATAGATATGGGAATTCGTTTTTCCCCCGAACCATAAAGGACTTTAATAAACGCTAGTCCCAACTTCGTTAGAGCACTTCATTTTTTTTTAGCTTTAAACGGCTGGTGTCCTAACTCCCCCTGCCACTCGCCTTTTAGGTGGCTTGCGGGGTATTATGTAGATGTAGATGAAGTGATTTTGTGCAAATCGCCAACTCTTTAACTTGCATTTATATGTCTGTTTTCTATGTACCTGCATTACAGTTAAATTTACAGAATTAAGTGAAGCAGTTAGCTCATTCACTTTTTCCATCTTCATTGACAATATTTCAGTTAGGGCTTTCAATGTTGCATTTCTCCGCAACTCACTTGGGCAGTCATGTTTATATTTATTCGGATACTGGACTCGGAGGAGGGCAATGAAACCCGATACGTGACCTGTTTCGCCTGATTCCCCCTCGGGGTTCCTCTGGGGCACCCGTTATCGCGGAGGATTAGCTCAGAGGTAATTCGCACTTTAAGTCGGACAGGTCTTAAGTCGTCTCTTGTCCTCATCCCATTCCAGGCAGTAACTCTCTAGGTAAGGATCGGCATTAAGGGGTGGCAGGTTTTATTTCTGAGCAATTTCCATCCGAGTTGCGTCCTTAAAAGCATTTAGGATCAAGGGCGCAGCGAGGGGGGGTTTTGGGGGATAAACCCCCCCCCTTGAGCCCAGAAAAATTTTAAAGTTTAATCCATTTTACTTAATTGGATTGATATTACTGGTAAAATAGTGTAACGATTAATAAATTACCCCTCAAAAAGCCTTAAAATTCACCATTTTGAACCATTTATCTTAAAATTCCGCAATTTATTAATCTCGCTCATATTTCTTATACTAGTAGGTATTCCATACCCCCACACACCCCGGTATTAGTTGCATCTAAACCCCCCCCCCAACCTCAATTCCTGGCTGCGCCCCTGTTTAGGATTGCTTTAAGTCATAATTAGAAAAGATAGATGCTTAATACGAAATCTATAAGGAATATCATACTTGAATCACCTGATGGGCCTATATAAGAGTAATAAAAAGCCTAGAAATTGCTTCATTTTCTTTGCGTCGCGTTGCTTAAAAGTGAATGCATGGAATCTTTTTTGAGTAATTATTCACTGCTCCGGTTATTGTTACCTCTTAGCCATGGGTGATGTTATTCCACGATAAATTCATTATATTTTCTAACTTCCAAACTTGTTTTTTATGTTAATTTTTTAATCTCCCATTGTATTCTAATTACAACTTGGATTTTGTTTGTCCTCATAGTGAAACGCATTATTTAGTTTATTCTACGGCTTCACGCAAGTTTGCCTTACGGTTCGTGAGCGTTATTACTATGTAATTAATATCATACAAATATAAATTGTATTTTGTCAACTTGGATAGCATATGGTTAAGTGTCCTTTTGTTTTTTTCTGTGACGATTTTAATTTAGTTAAGCTTTGAAATGAGAATTTTATTTGGAAATAAAATTATTTCAATAACTGTTATTTTTCACGTTTTTATATTTCCAATATTTTCAACTTCTTTCTATTCTTTTTCCAAAGTCTTTTTTTTATAAATTTGGGTTAAAATATCTCTTGGATTGGATCCCATTTGCCACTATCTGCATTAAGAAAACGTAAATCTAGATAGAAAAAAATATGAAAAAAAAGAATTATGACTGAAAACAACACAATGCCATAATTATGGCTATTCACCTCGGTGGTATAGAAAACTGCCAGTTGCCGCATGTTCTAGGGGACAAAATTCAACTGTGAATAAGGTTTTTCGCAACATTTTATGTATGATTTGCTTTAGCCCGAAGTTCTTCTTGGCTCTTTCATAAGCCTGATTCATTTCCCACGTTACCTCCTTCGTATGAAGCGAAGAGAAAAGCTTCAATTATGCCTTTTTCGGCCGCAAAGCGCTCTCTTGTATGTAATTCCATGAAGACTTAATTTAGGTGGCAGATCTTTTCCATTTCGTCCGCTCCTTTCAATTCAATTCCGCTCTCCCCACTGCATCGTAATTTTCGATTCGTAACATTCCTCCCGTTCCGCATGAGTAGCCCACGAGAATAGCCACTCATTCAGTCCAATCATCAGCCGCCGCCAGTGCCAACTCTTCACCGGCATCTTAAATAGAAGTTTCCCTACAGTGCGACCAATAGTTTCCCAAATCCGCTTTCAGGAAAAAAACTGTTCATACCATTTCATCAAAAGAAAATTGACTACCGTATTTTGAAAGCTGAAACCTCTATTGAAGATCGGGTAATTGTGTTTCATCTTCAGAACTTTATCGGCACCTGGTAATGATGTCATCATTTCACATTGACGGGTTTAATGAGGAAATGTTGAATGATAATATAGAAAATTATAGTTTTCTTAGTCATTTCCTGAAACATTTGTTCAGTTTTTGAAAGTTCAGAGGTTACGTTCACTAAACGATTCATGTCTCTGATTTATTTTTCATTCATCGAAACCATATTGTATTTTGAGCGGAAGAAAAAATTGGAACTGCGTTCCTTTAGTGATATAAATTTCAACTTGCGTTGGTTTACTCTATAATGTACTTCATTCAGTGAATGGATAATTTTCATATTGAATGATCGATCACCAAATACCTTTACTTTTCGGGTGTTACTCTATCCACAGAGATAATGCGCTCCCTTATTGAAACTGGCATTTTTTTATGATCTACCCTTTTCAATGTGCCATCGCAACTTCAAATTCTTGTTCCGAATATCGGGGGTGACAATTGAATATGTTTCACTCCTATAGCTGCTCTTAAACTCTTGAAGGGGAGTTTGGGAGCTGACGTCATCCTTCAGACGCTCTGCATAAGAGAGAGGATATCATATCCTCCCTCGTCGTCTCTTGAGTCGTAAAAAGGAGGAGAGGATAGCAGTAACCCGGATGAAAATATTCGTGAGATTCGGGTGATAAAAGTACTGTAGGGGAATGGTTGCTAACTTCGGGGAGAGGTTGGGGGTGGTGCTCACGTGAATGTAGTTTGTCCGTGGAATAGGAAGACGAAAGGCGGTGATCTTCATAGGGAATGGGATTGTATGAGATTAGGATACGGATCTGACTTGAAAGGGAGTTTGGGACCGTCGAAAGAGATTGAACTTGGATAAATGAAAATGCGGGGAGGTGGAAAGATATTTCACTGAGGCCATACTATCACCAGAAATCTAAGTCGACTGGCTAGCACAAAAATTCTCCATTGGAAATTGAAGAAGGATCAAGACCTCCATCAAACGAATACCGGCCATAGAGATGCAAAATGAAATGATATAAACTGAATGGATTATTTCAACCTGACTTATTTTGCCAAGAAATTGAAGCCATGATTTCCAAAAAGGAGTAGTTCAATTGAAAGCAATTGGTGATAATCAGTATATTTTAAACATTTGGGCTTACGGGGCCTTCTGCTTCGAAAGTATTCTATGAATAGATAGCATATGAAGTCAAATTTCAATTCAGAGTTTCAATGTTAGCCTTTTTAGATTTTAATATTTCCGTAAAAGTGACTTTGCCTCCACAATTAATGAATGGATTTGTGGTATCCTTGAGCCCACGGTTTCAGTCTTTCCTCCCGAGCTTAATATTATGATTTTTTTAATTGGCTACTATTATTGCAGTTTATCATAAATCTTCAGAAGAAATTTTAAGTATCCCAAGATAGTACTTCGGATAATCATTCATGGGCTTTGACTTGATTTGGAAGTGTTTGTTTTCTTTTTTTTATTGGCTATTGAATCGAAGAACTAGTAATGATTATATTTATTTCCAAAACTATATTTACTTCTGTATCTAGTCTAGATGATAAAATTGCAAAATGTAGCAAAAAGTTTGCCCTCACGAATTTTGCAACGGATATGACATATTTTGGCTAATTCTGCCTTTAAATTGAAATATGCTGGGCTCTACTCATATCTATTCGTTACTTGTTCAAAATCTGAAAACAATTATTGGAAGGCCAGTGCCCGCAAATTTTCCTTATGTCAAGCGATAAATTTTTTATTGTCTTTTCATCTATGTTTTACAATATTTAATATAATCCATATGTCATGGCTGCATTATCCAACAGCCAGCGACCCGATCCAAAATCTTTTTCGCTTGTTTTCTATGAACCTTTCCGTTGCCCTTGGTCACATGGTTTTATAAATATTCCATCATATTTTGTATTTACTTCGCCTTTTGTGTTGCATGTGTGACCAAGGGCAACGGAAAGGTTCATAGAAAACAAACGAAAAAGATTTTGGATCGGATCGCTGGCTGTTGGATAATGGAGTCATGGCATATGGATTATATTAAATATTGTAAAGCATAGTTGAAAAGACAATAAAAAATGTATCGCTTGACATAAGGAAAATGTGCGTGCACTGGCCTTTCAATAATTGTTTTCGGATGTTGAACAAGTAACGATTAGATATGAGTAGAGCCCAGCATATTTCAATTAGAGGGAATACATGATAGTGCAACCTCAAGTGAAATAGACGAACGCCTGAGGCGAAATTTTTCCCCTGTTTTATGGCTCACTTAAAAAAGAACTTGCGCCATAAAACACCTTTTCACATTTACGCCACTATTAGACTCTCCACTATTTCCTGCTGTCTTCACTGCTAAGGTAGTCTCCGCGCCATTACTTTCCCTAACGTAATCTACCTCAACCTTGTTCATTGAATGGTAAACTACTCCATTACACCGTCACTCAGCCGTAAAATGGCCATTTTACATCTGAAACGTACGTTTTTATTATTTTTGAATACTTTGGATGCGCGGTGGATATAAGGGGAGGCTGAAATATTATACTTTAAAAATTTTACTACCGCTAAAATTAAATTTTATTCGTATTTAGGAATTATTAACGCTGGTAAACTCGGAGTGTGCTCTTAAAACAGAAAATTTTATCTTTCTCATTCGCAAGACTTTTCCTCACGCGGAAAATATTATTTTTTTAATTCTATGATGCGAAAAAGCTGCTCTCAGTAAGTGATATTTAACTTCCGTTGTTCAAGATCAATGACTTTTATGAACGTATCTTAAAAAGTAATATCCTTCTTCACAATGCGTGTTCTCTTACCCTGATTGAAAATTGCGGCAGATATATTTAGAAGGTTTGGTATTAGAAATAAATTTACGGTCGGAATGTGGAATGTTCAAACGAAAATATTTGGTGAACTATTTCCTCAAAGCCAAATAGACGTTTATGAGAAGGTTAAATAAAGTTGAATTGTAATTTTTTTCCATTTTGCTTGTTTACTTTGTTTAGGGAAAATTTTATTTTTGTTTCCGTGTACATGGGTTTCATTTTAGTAATTTCATGAATGCAGTTCAATTTTATGTTTTTACTTTTTTACCAGCTGATGGTACCACCTTACTGTATGGCCGAATTGTAACGATATTTTTATTATAATATTAATAATAACGTTGCATAGTTTTGTCATGAGAATTCCATTTGATTACTAGATTCAATAAAAGCTATTATTAATGTTATAGATGTTTTTTTTCTAAAAACTAATTAACTTTTTCGGTCGGGACAAATCATATTTTAATCCTCCTCTAATAATAATGATTCATTTCATCACTCAGTAAATTTGACACAAATTCAAATAAAACTTATGTAAATCATTTAAATTAGAATAGAGAATACATTTATCCTCCGAAAACTACTTTCGATTTTTTTCCACCCTTTCAAGATTTACAATTTTTGGCAAAAGAAATGTTTAATACAAAACACATTTCCTTTTTCAACTGAAAAGTAACGAAAAAAGTCATTCTTATCACGTCTTTCGATTTTTCTCAACGGTCATATTATTTATATCTTTACCATTTTAGAAATATATTTCCTATTTTGTACCATTTCTATTCACTTCCATTATGCAGTGATTTTTATTATAAATAAATGACATTCATACCGTTTGCGTAAATTACATTTCAGTTTCAAAAGTTGCAGCATTTCAGTAAAAATCGGTAAAGTATGCACTCATTTGAACACAGAATTTAATCGATAGAGATTTAAGTATGTGAGCTTTCAACTGCGTCATTCTGTGAGATCACCTCCCATATTTAGCACAAATGCAGACTAATAAGTTCCATAAAGAACTGCTTCATTGGTAAAAAAAGTAATGTTAGAAATACTATTTTAATCAAATAAGGTATATAATACAATAAAACAACGTAATGTAAACTGAGAATTTACTACATAGGTGAATTAAGCACATGGACCAGTATATCTCAAAAATTCATTTGTAAATAAAAGGAATTGTTTATTTTTTATATTCTGCAAATGGGTGTCGAGTTCTATATGAGAGCATTTTCTCCGCGTGGATTGACTTGAGTTTGTATTTCTCGATTAAAACAGACAAACACAATAGTGCTAATGAGCTTTCTTTATCAGTCATGGCAGAAAGCAGATACGTATTAATTCAGTGAACCAGTGGCGCAGCTAGGGGAAGGTTTTGGGGGAAACCCCCCAAAATCCCCCAAAACTCAGAGATATTTTAAAATTTAATCCATTTTACTTAATTGGATAAATATCACTTATAAAATAGTGTAAGGATCAATAAAATATCCCTCAAAAAGCCGAAAAACTGATTGTTTTGAACCATTTATCTTAAGAATTTTCTGTGGGAAGACGCCGGCGCCTCCCCTATTTCATACCCTCCAGTATTAGTTGCTCCTAAAACCCCTCTTAGCCTTAATTTCTAGCTGCACGCCTACATTGAATAATACGCTCCTCTATCTAGCATTATTAATTGCTTCCACGCATGCAAGTGGTGTTGACGAGATAATTGAGTGACATGTCGCAGATTCAAATCAACCGGGGTTTTTAGCGACTGGCATCTCGAGCAGAAGTTAGTTTTCTTACGAGGCCGATAGATAGCGCAAGCAAGCGCCTTCGTCTCACTCCCGCCATTTCTTCGTCTTCGCTTCCTGGAAGTAGTTTCTGAATTTGCTCCTAGATGTCTCACCCAATGCTGAGCGCGCGGTCAAAGAAGGATGCTCTGAGATGTACGAAGGAACCATCAGATGACACCTTTTCTTTTCTGCACTTCCACCTCGACTTCAAGTTCTATATATGTTGTGGAACTTCTCTGTTAAGTTTGTTGTGTTGGAAGTGACTCTGCATTGTCATTACCCTAGAGGAATCAGTAGTTGAAAAACAAAAGCTCGTCTCCCCATCCTTGGAAATTATTACATCTGATATCATAGGACCTCCGTCTCGAACCTCATCTGTTTCACTAGCGCGTTAACTTTGGTCAGTTGGTGAAGATTAGTTTTTTTTTCAAGGGAAGGCACTAAATCGTTTATTAAAATAGTACCATTTTATAAATGGAATGTTAACTTTTCAGCTTTAAGGGACTAAAATGTAAATCAGTTTATATAGAGTGTGGAGAAGTTAGCTGCTGCCAGTGGCGTCGACCAAAGAAGCGTAGCGCAAGGAGCCGTAGATTTCTTCTCTGGGGAAGCTCTTACCTGGTATCGTTTCGTTAGGCGTTCGATTAGTAATTGGGCCGAGGTTAAAAGAGCATTGAGGACAGAATTTTTACCTGATGTTTTGCTGCTACACCACTGAATTTTGACTTTATGATGTACGTAATACCTGTAATCCTTTATCACATTCTCTGCCTACATATTTACAATAAGAAATATGTCACATGATGTGCCATTGGCACTTGGAGAATAAAAACCTTTGTAATATAATGAACCATGAATTCCGTAAGAATGGAATTAATATAAGATAGCAAGTCCTTCCCTTTGGGTATAAAAACAAGAAAAAATCTTAAATAGCTTTGAATTTCATAATAAAAGGGAAAGGGAATAAATAAAGATAAAGCATGGTGTCTTTAAGTTAGTAATGCCGTAATTGACGGTGACTACAATTTCTCCTAAGGACCTAACGTAACTATTCTCATGATCAAACAACATTTTTTGTTTTGGTACATAGAATGGATATATTTGCCGCTAATACAGGAAAAAAAGTTAATATTTTATGCAAGAATGTGTTTTTGTACATTTTCCGTTCAGCTCTGCCACTTATCATTCCGATAAATTCATGCGCCGTAACAAAAAAATTTCGGTTTTCAAAAAAGACGGTTTTTATGTACAAAAGAATATAGATTTTATTTGATTAACCCTTCCGTGACTGTGGGGGGTAACTCGGTTACCCCAAAATATTCTGTAAAATTTTTTCATTACTTATTTTGTCCCGATCATTTTTTTTTGTATTTGAGCTAAACCACTTTTTTGTTTTTTGGGCAAAGAATGATTTTTTTACAATTACATTGTTTCTGAAAACTTCAATTTCTATTGGTGGGGTAACTTACTAAGTTATCCCGTACTAAGGATGGCGGGAAGAAAAAAGAACTTGTTTTATATGAGTGCAGAGATAAAAGTTGAATTCAATAAATTTTATTATATAATAACTTCAATAACACCATTATCAACATGACGGAACCTTTTGTATTTGTATTTTCATAGGATATTTGTCAATGTACAGTTATAATAGTAAAATATTTAACATTCCTGCACAAAATCAGTATAAAAAATTAAATGTAGACTACAATTTATTATTAAATTATGCAAAACAAAATATTACATTATCAAAAGGAGAGCCATGGCGTTTAATTACAGAAAAGACTAAAATACAACGTAATTTATGAATCATAAATGGGGTACTTGAGGTACCCCCACAGTTGTTCGCGCAAGTTTTCTAGGCACAGTCACGGAAGGATTAAGGACTGACTTTTTAATCTCCAAACAATCGCTTAAGATGCTAAAAGATGATTTTACACCTTCATTTACATAGCCTTATCTATAATTTTAACGTACTCCTATTTTCCTTTCAGGTAAGAAAGAATATTTCAACTCCCAGACACCGGATATCCAGAAGAACAGTTGCTGTAAAATCTTATCGAAACGGCAAGCATGTCTTTTTTTAATTTAATTAGATTTGTACTTATTGATTTATTACTTATTATTACACTTCTTATTTCCTCTTTGCTGCCAAGAGTTTTTCCCAACTGCACTTCATTTTCTGGCACAATTTGCATGCTTTTTGGAGAGTGCAGTTACAAGGGCGTGCCCAGGATCATAACTAGGCGGGGAAAAGCCATGTTCTAGGGAGGGGCAAGCCATGGTCAAGAGGGTGGGGCAAAGTTGTGACATTTTAACATGGAAAAGATGAATGAAACCAACATTTTAAGAAAATTATCACAACGCTTTCTTAGTTCATGAGATTATTCCCTTGAAAAAATAGTTATATTTTAGTTACATATCTTATACTAATACATATCATTTTTCGTGGACTGAAATAAAATGTGTTTAATACTTTCGTTTCAATTCAGTACGGATTTTTCTTAAAGACTTTTGCGGTTTTTGCTTCTAGGGGAGGGTGGGCAGCTGCCCCCCCCCCCTTCCCCTTGCTGGGTACGCCCATGTGCTGTAATCTTCTGCTGATCCCTCACACAGAAGAAACACTTTCTTTTCTTTATTTATGGATAGTTTTCATTTTTAAGACTTGATGGGCATAAATTGATATGTTCTCATATTTCAGCTAGCCATATTGGTTTTTCGTACCTCATGTTTAAAAAGTATTTTGTACTTTCTTTTGGAGATTGCCTATACACTCATATTCTATAATTCTTGACGGTTAACTATGAAGTAGTTGAGGCCAAGATTCACTGTGCAAGCTTAGTTTTACGGATTAGGAGGCTTAATTAGGAGGCTACATTTCTGTTAGTATATAGTTGCAATAACGTTTAAATATTCAACTCATCTTTTTGTCATTAAGTACTCTCAAATTTTGGAAAAACATTTTCAAATTACCAAGTACAGTAATGAGTTTCGTTTGAAAGAAAATCAGAAAATCTACTTTGCCATTGGAAAACGATTGTTAAAAATTCAAGCGAAGAAAATCATTGCACGTCATTGGGACAGGAACTAGGGTTCCCAGATGTTGGTACTCCATTCAAAGAAGCGTAAAATACGCCTTTCACACCGTAAAAAATAATAACCTTTTGACATCGAGATGTACGTGAGGTCTAAAGCACTAATGCGTATGAATAAAATTCCGGGTGTCTTTGTAAAATTTCGCTAGTATGGGTTCTTGCTAAATAAAAATTTTCGTTTTTAAAAGTATAAACTGAAATATTTTCGTCATTTTCTAATACTATTCTCTGTAATAATGCAGGTCTTTACATTGATGCATTTATCATTAGTTTTACTATCGCGTGATGCTGAGATGATTTACATAATGTCATTTGGTTTATTTTTGAAATATGAACGTATGAAAATTAAAGCAAATAATGTAGGCAGAAAGGTTGATTTGTATGGCGTATTACATAATTCATATCAGAAGTGCGTGCTAAGTATTATCCGACTAAATTTTGCATGATAATATAAGTAATAACCGGTGTAAAAAGAGTGATGCATTCTAAAATTTTCGGATAAACTTTGCATCGTTGAACTAACGCAAGCCTTTATTTTATCTTAATGGGAGGGGGCCTCTTATCAGTAAGCTCGTATTCAGCTTGTGAACTTTTCATGTTTGAGCTGCAGCATTCCGATCCCTCACTATCGAACGTCCTGTGGCTGTTGCTAGGTAATTAAGCCAGAGGGTGGGTTTTTTTTTCTCATCAAAAAGTAAAAAAAAGAACATTCACCGCAGAGAACCACATTCCCTTATCACATCTACTCCCCTTACTTTTTTATCATCGTCTCCCTTGCCAACGTTTCATTCGCCAAATTCCTACTTTATACCCCGCGCATATTTTTCTGCCCTTATCTTACGCCCGTATCCCCAGCGTACCTTATGGCCTCCCTACTTCACTATTTCCCCTTCTCTCCCTCCAGCGCCGGTCTTCAACCAAACACCTTCTCTCATTTATGCCCATAATTTCTACCCTTTCTCTCCTTCCCCTCCCCTCTTATGCCGTGTCTTGCCTGTTGACCCGTTTTCTTTCCTAAATATCCAGTCCTTTTCTTCACAACAGAATATTACCCTATGCATTGCTAATATATAATATTCTACATATTATAATATACAAATATTACGCCATGCATTATGATGGGTGGGTATCGTAAAGTAGGTATTGAAAAAAACTAGTGCATTCTATATTTACAACGCTAGTTTATTGAAATTAATAGCATGCATGTAATATTATATGAGAATTTTGATGCGTACTTTAAAATTCATTGCAATGTTAGCTCCAGTAGCATAGGCAAGTCTCAAGCGGCCATGTATATATTTTATATACCCAGTTATACCCCAGAAACTCTGTACATAAACACATAATCAATTATTTATGATAAAAATGAATTACTGAGCACTGGTCACGCTAAAACTCGAAAAGGGCTGGACCGCGTTTGCTAATTTTGGTTTTAAATTATTCGTGAAAGTTCAGGGAAGGTTTACGGGGAGAACATTATTCCGTCGGACCCATGGGGCCCTAGCTCATTTTCACAATAAATACATGTAAAGTTACTGACTTATGCCTGCAGACCTTTAATTTGCATATTTAAATAAGTGATAATGATCACATATAGTTGGAGCATATGCCATTAGAAATAAAAATAAAACCACATTCTTATTCGTGGAATCGATTTTCAACTTTCTAGTGAGTTATGGTGGCTTTTTCTGCTTTTAGTCAACTTGTTGACCATTAGTTTTGTTTGTGTAGTTTGGCATCTCTTTCTAAGGTACGTAATTTAAAAAATTAAATCCTTTGTTTGGGCCGTTAAAAAGTTCATCTGACATTAATTATTTCCAAAGTTAGTTCGCAAAAACTTTCTTCGCTTACTTTAGGCTGATTTCATTATTAACCGTGATACAAAGTTCACCGGGACATCTAAAATATATCATGAATGGAAGTACGGAGTGCTGCTAATAGTACGGAATGGCTGCTATTAAGTAGTAATTGATAAAGACAATTTAATTCTATATTTACAGCATTAATTCATTGATATTAATATCATACATACAATACTATGAAAGAATCTTGATGCATATTTTAAAATTCAATGCAAGCGCATGTGGCGAAGGCAAATCGTCTCAAGCGGCTATGTGTATTTTATAATGCCTAGTAGGTATATGGCACACACCGATCATAGTATTTGAACTAAACATGCCCTGAACTTAGGTCCCTCAATGAGAAGCACTTTCTTGTTGAGGTCACCAACTAAAATATTTCCGTATAAATTCAGGATGCAACAAAATAACTTTCACCTCCACAATCTAAAAAAGCGATTAAAAAACCAGCTGGAAATTTTAGCATATGCAATATTAAATAAAACATCTAATTGTATTACAATGTTTAACAGCAAGTATATTATTTTTAGCCACGCTGATTTTTTATTTCGGATGTATTAAAACAAAATATTCACCCTTTTTTTCCTAAAAAACATTTTCTTTAAGCATGTGAGAGTATTTCTAATTAGTAGCTTATTGTTAGTAGCGTCTTTAGGCAAAAATGAAAATAAATTTGGACGTGAGTATTGGCTGCAAATTCTAAAAAAAAAGTTCTTAGACAGTACTACTGATTAAGTATGTTACTTACCAAAATTATTATTACAAATCAAGAGATACCTTTTCGTTAGCCCGTTAATGGATGGAATAATTTCAATTTTTGAGCATCTTGTTATAAAATTGAGGCCCTGTACTCGGGAACACCTTAGGAAAAGAAATCTTCCCACTTCACCTGGACATAAACCAGGGTCCACCGATTTCAATATGCGATTTAAACCTGAGTATGAAGTTTCTATCATCAGGCACCGGGCCGTTGAGATACATTTACCTTAAATAAAGCGAAAAAAACTTCTAGTAAATAAATACTCCCCAAATTTCGTATATCCATCATATGTGTACCCACATCCTCCCTGAAAGGGAGTCAGACGAAGTTGCCATACCGCACTTATTATGCTCGGCAGAGATTCTTAGACCTTGTGGTGCTAATTAAGCCCTAAGCTTCTTCATAATTCTAACTATAAGATCCCCACTCGAAGATCACCACTGCAAGCTCGCAAGACTCGCAAACTTGATCCGGATTCGTGTTCCTCCACTGAAACCAAAACAAACAAGGAAATTATACCTAATTAGACATGAAATGTTATTATAGATATTGCCTGTACTTCACTTGACCGTACCTGGCTCTAAGAGCTTAAAAATCGTATACTTTTGGCTTATACAGCGTCAGCTTGGCAAAAATAATTTTTATTCAATATTTTTCTGATAACCTAGAATTCGGAGAGATGACAGCTGATAACATACAGGGTGCGACCACATTTAAATTACGGTGGCTGAAGTTTTTTTTTTACACATTTAAGCTTCGTCATCTGGAGAAATCGAGGAATTCGTGTGGAAATTCTACGATTGATGTATGTAATGGTCATCCAAAATCGTTATATTGAGTGAGTTACTCGGCTTTATTAAATTTCTCAACATTGAATTGGTTCTCTATCACGAACGGAAGGTCTGCCCCTTATATAGGTTTACCGTGATGCTGCTGGCGTTTTTACGCACGCCTGATTATTTGTGAGTGCGGAGGAAAGTGGGATGTAATTAGATATTTGGTCTTGAAGACGTGCTTCCTTGTCAGAATTCACTTCTAGAAAAAACATCCTTCGGTTCCGAAATTCAACTTACATGTATAGCGATATACATCTACTTAATCTACAGGGACTTAAATAGACTGCGGTTCTTTGGAGGAAAGATAAAAAGGTTCCAAAGGGGGTTTTGGAGAGGTGAAAGGGGTAATCGGTATCATAAAATTTGGGACGATATTCATACGTCATATTCGTGAGTCATAATTTTGACCCTAAAATGAAGCTTTTTATATTTATAATTAACTTTATTGATATTTTATTGGTAATTGGTAATGTTGGTATTAATAGGCAATCGGTTTTTTTCTAGTTTCCCGACCTTTTTATGGAGCATTTTTAACTTTTTACAGCTACTTTTCATAACCATTTGGGGTTACTTTTAAAAATATTTACTTTTCTCGTTTTTAAAGTACTATTTCTATTTATGAAGCCAATTTTGCCTCTATTCTACTACATTTGATGTATTCCTTAACTTTTAGCATATTATATTTCATATTGAGGCAGAATTTGACCGCTGTACTGTGAAATTGATATAACTTTCCCTTTGTTTGCGTTCACACACCTATGTTACTTAGGGAATCATGTCTATGCTATCTGTCTTTTTATGGAATAGCGGAGTCTATTGAAATTTTCCAAAACTTATTAAAAACGGCAGGTATAGGTAAGTTCTCCAGACAATACGTTTAAATGGTGTTATGGATTTGGAAAGGAAACCAAATTCTCCTTGGGATTTCCTTCTACTTACTACTTCAATGAGTACTTGTAGTATGGAAACTTATTACTGTAGCTAATTTATTTGACAGATTAGTGTAGCGGGAAAAACAGGAAAGTGGGAATAAACAGGAAGGAAGTGGAAAAAACTCAAATGGGAGAAAATATATAAGAATTTTTTCCTTACCTAGAATTCTCTATTTTTCAAAAGAGAAATAATATATTTTTCTGGAGAAGAATCGAATCAAAGCTCCACAATAGTTCAATAAAATTGTGTGAAGTGAATTTCGTAAACGAAATTGGAAAGCCACGATTCCAAGAAGAAGCTTTTCAACTAGTTTTCGGAATTTCGGAATCCGAGAGTTTTTTCTTTCAGTTTTTTACCTAAGCCATTAGGATACTTCAAGGTTTTCTACCAAGTGTGACAGTGTCTTGCTTCGTCTTCTTTGTTAATCAACTGTGGTCAACTTTCGTCTTGGACTTTTAGGGAATTCCGCCTGTCGGTGAGGATTGGCTTAGAAATTTCAAGATTCAAAAAACGAAGTAAGTGTTCTATTCCCCAGTACGATTTCTAAATTCCTTCAGCATGGTGTTCATTTATTCATATTATATCTGGTACTCTACCGCGTTTCCTTTACTGACTTCTCGTCACCCACTACTTGCGAAAAAATTACCAATCGGAATCCACGAGCTTTGGAATAGCGATCCATTTCCTTCACGAACATATAATGAGGTAGAAGGAGGCTATTTAAGAGTCGAATCTGTGAGGAACGAGTTTGGCGGAGTTTTTCTGTGATCATCTTTGTTTTCCACATTCATCGTGTCATTGCTCCGCGACACTGCCGTAATAGAAGTATCACGAATCATTGAAACTAACAAGAACTGTGGAATAAGTTATTGGAGATGTTATGAAGGATAGAAAAATTTAAATAAGTGCAAATAATAGCTCTCGACTTAAATGATCTCATAAAATTGTTGTATGCTTATTCAAATATAGGGTGTTTGAAACAGAACTCCCTAGTTTCAATAGAATATCGTCTCGATGAGTGCAGGGCAACAAATGGATCCCCCCTTCGTTCCCATCCCCCATCCGTTCAGGGACGCCGACTTACAAAAATATTGGGGGGGCTCAAACCGGGGCTCTTGCCCCGGGAAATTTTATAAGTAGTGAGTTTTAAGTTTTTTAAGCATTTTAGAAGAGTCATATGATCAACATTAGGACCCTGATTAATCGAATCTCAATATCCGGACACTCCGGGGAAAATCGGGGGGAGTCTACTAGCATTAAACAGAACTTGAAGGAATTCTGTTTCATTATATGTACTCATTGATGCCATTGATCATTAATTTCCCCTTAAAATTATGGTTGAAAGTACGGAATTATTTTTCACTTACTCGGTATATTTCTGATGAACAAGTTCTATGAAAACCAGGTCCCTAATTATAGTGTGGAAATTTTAATTTTTGGAACTTTTCCATATTTTCCTAATTTAAAAGACTTATAGAACGGCAAAAAGCTAGTCACACTACTTTACATGCTAAAAGGTTTATAAAATATTGTAATTATGTAGTATTACACTTTGATAGATCAAAAGCAAACTTTGTTGTATTCCATGAAGTACTACAAAAAAACTCGACCGGCTTCAACCTTTTCTGGTCATTACCTAGACACGGAACCGGTCAAGTTTTGTAAAATAAATACTGTGTGGAATAAAACAATGTTTAATTTTCAATCAATCATGCCATCATTCAACAAAGTGAACTCGCAAATCATTGATTTCGTATTAGACTTTATCTAAATGAATTTGAAAACGTGATCTGTGTACACTCTTATAAGTAAAGAAAGGATTTTAGGTGAATAATTACGATAGTTAATAGTAAAGTATATGAGTGGTAATGTTTGTATATGAAAAAACTATGGAACTCGGACGTAATGGAATACGTAGCAATCGTGGTAGCAAAAATAAGAAACACAGCGCCAAGCGATGCCACAAGGCGCAAACATACAAATAAATTCATAGGGCAGGAAAAAAAGGGATATGAACACATAGTAGACAAAGAACGAGAACAACGGTGTTATCCTTGTCAGGGTATTGTATTTATAGGTATACATTATTACGTTATATACATAATTATTTACATAATATCGTTGAAAATAAATGCGTTTGGCACATAATAGTAATACAATAGTATTTTACCAGCTCTGAATAAAAAACACATAAAAGTAAACACTATCACGGGAATAAACTGTTTACGGAGCCTTCGAAGCCATTCGCATATTACGGTGAGAATAAAATATATATTACGATATCTTTGTTCATTCACCCCAGGTACAGCTGGAGCAAGAGGTCCGTTTTCTGAATATTTCGGCAGTTTGCCGAGACCCGTTGATTAACTCTTACATTCCTCTGGGAATGTCTCCTTGAGCAAAAGGATCGAGAAATATTCCCATCCAGATTTTTTCTCCACTCCGTCGGCCACTTCCTGTAATTTAAACTCATAAAACACTCCCAAATTCAAAACGGTGCCTCTTCGCGCGCAGGGGAAGCGCGTCGTCCCGAGTTGTAAAAACCCGCGAGATGAAATATGACGTGGGTGCGGCGTAATTTTTCAAGAGGTTAAGTATAGTTTTCGCCCCTTTTCGAGAGCGCTGTATTCCTCCCATCGCGTTTTATGGACGGAGAAGTACGTACGGGAGTCGGTGTTCGGAAAAATCCTCCTCCGAAAGAGCTGATTTTTTTCAAACTCGTCCGCAGGAGCCCTAATTACTCGGAACATCACGTTGATGGATGTTAAATTGCCGAATGTCCCCCTTGCTCTGCCGGGCGAGGATATGAATGAGGTGTTCGAGTGGTTCTGAGTGTGGGGAGAAAAATGATAAAAGAGGAGGAATACGTAAGCAGCAGGGAAATGTTTATAGCTTGAGAAATGAGTGGGATTCGGTGGGATTTTCGGCATGAGGTTGGAGGCGTAGTCGTTTTGAGCACATTTTTCAAGCCGAAAAAAGATGCTCGTGAGGAGAGGAGTCAGCCGGTAAGGCTGTTTCCCGTTGTTAGAATGCAGATTAATTTGTCAACGCGTTTGGATGAGAGGCGGGGTCGGAGGACTGCAGTGCTTTTGAATGGAATCCGGAAGTACCGCGAATAGACTCTTCTGGCCCAATTTGACTACCCTCATTGGCGCCTGCCTGACGCCACGTAGTCTCCCATTTTAATTGATTACTGTTGTAACTTTCAATCCCTCTTCTGGGGTTGATTTCCAATTGCATATCTCAAAAATATAATGTCCAGAGCAACGTTGTTGATTATAACTTTTTATGTACGGTATGCATAGGCGGATCTAGTAGGGGAGCCCCCCCCCCCCTCAGACCCTTAAAAAATATGGGATTTTAATATCCATTATCATTGCTTTCGTTTTGCATTACGAGGTATCCTTGTGCCCCTCCACCCCCCAGAGCAAAATCCTGGATACGGCCTTGCTTGTGCCCCCCCCCCCCCCCAGAATGAAATCCGCCCCTGATGGTTTGCATAATTTTGCTTTATATGACTAATTAAAGACACATGCATAATGAATTCACTTCATCCATCAAGTGAATTTTCCTGATTAAAATAATCCAATAATTATAATTTAATTTTTCTAACAGTTAAGTAGCAGAAAAGCTTGGTGAGTAAGCATTTAAGTAAGTAAAAAAATTAAGGCTACTTTCCTTATAACCCCGTGTTGAAATTCCGGATGAAGCCTTTGAACTTCGAGTTACATTCTCGGTGGAGTCATTGGAAAGTATATTGCTGACATACGCTTAATATGAGAAATTCGGGTTGAGCTCAGGTATGTACCTATAGGTTTTCCTGAGATATACTTCACTCGTTCGCCTGAACTCACCTTTGAATTGAAACACTTCATTGATTCAATTGAATACCTAAAAATTCCATTATTTAAACATTAGTGGAACTAGGTTATCGAGGTTTTAAACCATGTGAGTAGAGATTTGGTTTTAGAGCCGGAGGATCGCACTGAAATGATCAATCCCGAATGTCACCTTATTTAAACCATATTGTGATTCATACATTTTTCAATCTTGTGATTTGTTCTTCTTCCTGCCATACCATAGTACTATACCCCGTGAGATACAGGTGTCCTGTTTTGTGTTGGGTTATAGACTTCTTCATTAAAAATCTCTCGACGGATTGGTTGCTCTTATTAGCACTCGACTCTTTCATCATTGATTATCATTGTCAATTTTCATCCTTTAGAGACCAAAACAACGTACCAACTGATTTCTATTATTTTTTTGCATATACTATTTATTTTACAACTAATTTAGAGATATTATGAAAAAAACGGACAAAAATTTTAAAAAACGTTTTCAAACATGTTCCCAGATGGGAACACACCACAACATTTTATTATTACTTGAAAAATAAATGTAACCTTGACCAAAAAATTAAGTTTAACATTGTAATATATATTTATATTTTGAATAAATGAGTATTTGTTAATGAAAAGCCAGTGTAGAGAAAAATATCGAATGAACCGCATACTCACTACCGAGTTGTTGAAAATAACCAATTTTGAAAATGTACAATCCACATCCAATGTATACACAATTCATGCGATTCACTTATTAGAAAAATACCTCCATACTTTATTCACATAATAAAAGCCAGAAAAATAATCACAGATGCGAAACATGATTTTCATGAATTTTTATAAATCTGTTCTTAAATGGAAACTTTAGACTGCAAACGGTTAATGGAGAGTGTAAAATGAAAAGACCAGTATTTTTCCCTATTTTGACTCTTTGTTAGATTCTCGAGATATTCGTGGCAAAAAGCGACAGACTTAACCTTTTTCGAAAATAAGTTGATGACGACCATGACCCTTGCTGAACTGCTCCTCGGCATCGGGAATCCGTCAACCGTAGTTCTTTGCTGCTAAAGCTGCAATAGTGATCCTTTTTCTCAAGAATCGGGCCACTCTGAACGAATTTATTAGCAAGATCTCCGATGACGTCACCAATTCGTGAAAAGGAGGAGGTAACTTTAACGTCTTTTCATTTTTAAGTTACAAGGAAATGGCTGCATGATGTTGGTAGGCTTTTCTTTCGTCGCCATTTACCCTTCCCCTAGGTGGGCCGAATTGATTTAATAAATTGCGATTTTAGATTTAATGAACAACCCCATTACTCATTTACATATTCTTTATTTTAAGAAATGCAATTTGTCATTATTAGATCCTAGCTTTGTATCTTCTAACTTAGGCAGGAATTTTTTTAATTCCCCGTGCTATGTATTGAATTCGTAATGATATATACTTTTTTAGTGTCGATAAAAAACTAATTTGAAACGTACATTCAAACAAGTGATACGGCAGAAACTTATCTAACCATTCCTGTGAGGATTATCTTCCAATTAGGTGCGACTATTTGAATTTAATGCTCAGTAGTCTTGAATCGATGACAAAAGAGGGAATAGCGAATCAAGCTCTCCGAACGTTATCATTTATGCTTAATACTCTGACAAAGTTGGCCATTCTCCAATCTATAATACATGGAACGAAATGAGGAAAGATCTACGACGACACTGCGTTCTTGGTGTCACACATTTAAATTGCCGACGAAATTCCTAGATAATGAATGATCCCCAACACAACAATGCACTCCACTTGTGTCTGAGAGGGAATAGGTTTTCCTGAGACATAATTCACTCACTCCCCTCTTTCACCTGTGCGCGACGAGATAGCGGGTCGCCATCCTTTTACACGCCGAGTTCCACGGACTCACTCAGTCGTGAAGTTTAGGTTGTAGAAATCACCCAAATGAAAGTCGTGCCAGTCCATTCTCAACAGAGGTTGAATTTGTCACCTAAGGCTTTCAATTTTCTTCCTATCAAGAACCTGTAGAGGAGAAGGATTAGAGCAATTTGTTTGGTCCGTTTTATTTTCCTGCGGAATCTCTGCTAGGCAAAGAAAAACGGAGAATCGTCCGACTTGGAAGGTTTCAAAATACTTCCACTCTTTCGCAGCCAGTGAATGCATTTGAGTGGAGAGTATTTACGGAGAGAACAAATGTAGGGATGGGAAATGAACAATAAATTGTAGCTATTGATTTAATACCTATTTCAGCTGCCTGCGGACCCTATCGAAGATAAATATTAATCAGTTGAATTTTGGCCTCGAAAATATTCGCTCATTTTAAATTCTAATTTAATTTTTGTATCTCCCTATTGACAGAATTAGAAGAAATACAAACTTACCACTTGCCAATGTTGCACTCTACTCGAATGCACATATTTTATGTCTGAAGTTTGGATTGCGATTATAATTTCAAATTGTAATTTTAAAAATATTACGCTCTCGGATGATACGTTACGGCCTTCAGCCAATGCCTGCTTTGCGGAATTATTCGAGGAAAATTTAAAAATGAATTTTTTACGCGGAAAAATTGGAGGACTATTTTAATGGCAGCTACAAATATGCAAATATTTGGGATAAATATGTTATCGCCAACGGAAAATAATGTGTTTACGTGTCAATGGGTACGCATGTCCTACCTATGTAAAGTTGTACATAGGTAGGACATGCGCACATTTAATGAAATATAGTTCTAGAAGCCTTGAAACCAAGCCTTGCAGACGGAAGGATGTGTATGAAATAGCGCGTACAGTCGCGTAGGAGGGTGAAATATTTGGAGAACGGAGGCGAAAAAATATGAGGCCGGAAGAGGTAATGATGCCTTGAGAAAACTCAAGACAGTTCGTGGGAGGGGCTAAATTACCTTGTTGAAAGAATGTAGGAGCGGATAATTTTCACACTTCACCTATTAGCCACTAGTCTGTAACATATATTAAAAGCATTTGGAGGTCTCATTTAATTTTGATTGTGTATTCATTTTATTTACGGGGATTTCGAAAAGTAAGACTAGATTGTGAATGGGTTGTGCTGACAATATTAGGTAAAATTTTGAAACTTTTAGGCAATATCATTGGTGATATAAACCAATGCAAGATTTTGAAGTCAATAGGTGTAAGGGCCAATTTAAATACCTACTTACAAACGTTCCAAACATTCTCACATTATGGATAAAATAAACTTGAATATTTTTCGGGAAAAATCGACCTATTTCATGATTTTGGAGTATTTTTTTGAGAATAGCAAGTAAAAACGGGAAAATTATGTTGGTATGTCTACGCAAATGTAAGGTACTCCCAAACTCTCCTGAGGAGATTAATCGCGATTTGCGACAATCTAAGCTAGCAGGCTCCCCTGTGAAAGTTCACGCATAATACGTCATAGTCATTCTATTAATAGACGTCACATAGTATTAACGAAGGGATGAAAAAATTTAATTATATATTTTTAATAAAGGTAATTTTCATATCTGTGATATCCTTAGTCCAACTAATTGCCATAATCAAAAGATAGCATGGTTTAAATTTATGTACCCAAACTTAGGAAAAAAGAAGAGCATAAGCAATGATAAATACATTTAAAAATAGCTGTTTGCGTATTATGTTAAAAATAATTCACTAAAAGAACTTGGATAAAATTATTAGAAGACTTAGCAGTTAATTAAAACATTTACATGGATTGGGGTGGGTCGGCCGCGTTGGACACTAAAACATTTTATTCCTCAAAAATCGGTCCCTTTCAATACTCTTAACCCATCTCATATAAAACGTAAATGTATATTTTATGGAACATATCCCATTACATTATTCTTCAAAATAAACCGTAATAAACCAAAGTCTATATAAAGTTGAAATAAACATTCCATTCGCGAAAATGGCGCGTCCGGTCGTTGAATGGATAAAATATGATTTTCTTTCACAAAGATTTCCTACCTCTTCCCTTTTGTCTTATCGCCCGCAATCGTTCAGCCTTGTCCTCACGGCAAAGTAAGACTTTGAATCCTGGACAACGGAGGATCACACATCTCTCTTTGTTGTCACCAACTTGAAATGATAGGGATGGCGAGGTTCCTCAACTCCCGAATCACTCTCGCAGCGAGGGCATTTATCCATCTCAAGTCGAGTAACCTTCCCCCTCTGGTAAATACTCCTTTGGGATGGAGGCATCGATAAGGGAGGAAAAAGGCCAGCGATTGGATTGATCGCTGAGAAAACTCTGCCGAATGGCATCCCCGTTTAAGCGGAAGGAATGGACGGAGAGATTTCGGTTGATGGGAGTTGTCTCTAGAACGGATGGGTTGCTGAGGAGGGAGGGTATTGTTTACGGCAATCCAAGGCTTAAGGTGGCTCACCACCAAGGCGAAAAGAGCTTCGCTGCTGACCATCGAGATTTTCCCATTTCGTTGACTAATCTTTCTCCTGGCGAACTTAAAGGTTGCCGTATAGTTTCCGTTGAAATCGATGGTTTACGAGAATAATTTGAGGTGTAATGATATGGTGGATAAAAAAAACTTGTTATATTCTACACGTTATATATATTTTAAAACACTTAAATTAAATAGTCTACATGACCAGAAAAGGTCAAAACGGGTATATTTACTTTAAATAAATACTGAGTGGAATATAAAAAAAGCTTATTTTTAATGTATTGAATTCAATGCGAACTTAATTTTTAGCTAAGCTACAGTTGAAATCAATGGTTTGCGAGTTCAGTGCGTGAAATTCAGTGACACGCTTGATTTAATAATTAGCTTTGTTATGTCCTAAACAGGATTCATTAAAAATACCTCTACCAGTATTGACCTTCTTAAGTATTTGTCAAGAGGAAATAGGAGATTATATAACCTCTTGACAATAACCTGAAAAGGTTGAAGCCGGTAGAGGTTTATAATAAATACTTTGCGGAATATTACAAACCTTATTTTTGAATCTATCGAACTCCTGAGTACCTCAGTACCCTTTTTAAACCTTTAAGGTACTCCTGAGATGAGTACCTTAAAAGTATAACTAAAGTTTCAGTTAAAATCAATGGTTTGCGAGTTCAGTTCCCGGAATGTTGACATGATAAATTCAAAAATAAGCTATAAGTACTATTATTTATATGTAATGCCATTGATACTAGGGATATGCTAATTTAATAATATAGATCATAAAATTAAAGAAAGCCACTATGCACTCAAAATATTTGAAAGAATTAATCTACTCAAGGGCAAAAACTATGACTAAAATCAGCATATTATTTCATTAAAACACTTATCAAAAGGTAAAATGCAAATTTTAAAAATATATTTCGTTAATTTATTGAGAAGTGATTTGCAGGAAAATGTTTTGCTGGCGAAGTGAAGTGTTTTAATGATATATACAGCTTTACCTCAATAAATTATCTACTAATTATATGTTTATGCTCACCAGCATTTGAAAAACTACTGATCCCGATACCGCGATGTCCAAGACCGATATGCTTGGGAGACACCACCACTCGGTACCACTCGATGGGAGTTCATGACGTCATCAGCTTATCTTCTAAAGGTTTAATATCGCACATTTTTCCGCGCAAATAGCTCCAGAAGTAGACGACGGATCTCGAAAGGAAAAAATATGGGTCTCTTTTTTTTTATTCGTATCACAATGTAATAGCAAGAGAGACAACATAGTGATTAATCAAACTATGCCTGTTAAGAACTGAAACGAAATATACGTATTTCTCGACATTATTTAGAGGTATCTAATATTATCTGATACAACTCTTGGTGATGGCAGGAGGTACAACGAAACCGGTTGAGTTTTAACAAACAAAGTGAAGAAAAAAATGTTCACTCTTTCTTATTATTATAAGATGATTTCTACCATTGTCCTGGTCGATTACAATGGGTGATGAAAACATTTTGATGAACAATTCCACTGAGTGGACCACTGTCATCACTATCCCGAACATTTTCTCCTCAGAATGAGGCGATGACGTTTCTCCACCATTACTCGCTGCAGTTTATTGCTTTGAAATATGGAATCCGTTGCTTTAATTTGGTACCGGTTTTTTCAGTTTATAACGCCCAATCGGAAGATCATTTGAGGGTAGAAGATCAATGAAAGGCGATAACATGGGAATATCACCTCCCCTACCGAAATATTTGAAGAATGTCCCAGCGCCCCAAGACCGGTTCAAGGACATTTTTTTTACTTTCTGAAGAGAGCATCCTTATTTTGCTTCGCCCGACATATCGATGCAATCATTTTACGACGGAAGAAAACTTTATGCCATCAGTCAACTCGCCAAATTAGGTGTTGATGTAGACTATCGCGGAATGTTGCAGTGAACACAGCAAGTTTTACGGGTAGCCCTTCGCGTCGATTCAACTTCATAACGACAGTTTCGTAGGTGTTGCAGCAGGAGTTTTCAGGTCTTCCAACCTGGTGCAACGCCGGCAAAACTGCATCGATGAGGAGGGCAACCCAGACACGTTGCTGCGTCCTTCAAATTAGGTCTCTGAATCGTATGGGGATTAGGAAATTTTATTTTCGTAAAGCCTTATATTTCTGGCTACGAATAAGCCTCTATCATTTTAGTACGAAAATATCTACATTTGAAAATACAAGGTTGTTAAAAGTCATTGTACTAGCGTTTCATGTGATTTTGAGGCCATCGAAGTGATTATATCCCACTCATTGCGAAGGCCTCATTCCGAAAAGGTCTTTCTTTGCGTGTACGATTTCCTTTGCCGCGGCTTATAATGAACACCAATTTCACCCAAGGGAAAATATTCCCTCTATGGCGAGTGAATGTATATACACGCATCTTCGGCATGTTGTGACATAATTGAGTTGCGATTAAAGGAACCACTTGAACTATATTGTCATCTACCTTCATTGGGAATCCCCGCCGCCTGCAAGGGCTTATTATTTTGGGGGACCCCTTGATTGTTTAATTAAAGGAAGAAAGATATTGCCCACACAATGCAAACCTACCCGACAAATCACGCGGCCTATTAAGCAGTCATAAATCCTCTCGGCTCCATTCATCTCATGTTGTATCCGTGCGGCCCTGTCAGCATCTCCCACCATGGCGCCATTGGCTATAATCAACCGGCGCAGAAGAGACTCTCTTGTCCTTTCAATGATTAATGGTATCATTAGCAGGCAGGGAGTGTATCATTAAAAAGGATAATCGATTTCATAAACCATCACCCCAGTGACTTCCTCTCACCAAAAGAGTGCATGACCTACGGCTCTCTTTTCTTGGCTCGAACTCTCATTTCACAATGGATTTTAATTGGATATTGTTGCGAGTGATATTGAAGCCATTTGACTTCTCAGAGTAATAATCTGCAAATCTGATTCAAGGTCTGAACTTTATTTTCACCAAGATTACCACCATCACCATCGGTATCTAAGAAGTATTGGTTGATATGCTTGTTCTCTTAGGAATCCAAAGTGATTATTTTTTTATTTTTTTTTATTTGCTTCATTTGTAGTTAGCTGGGCAAAAACTTCTTTTTTATGAAATTTTATGTATTCCATTGTTTTTTTAAGATGCTTCATATGCTCAAGGTATATATCATTCATAGTAATGTTGTAGTTCTCTCTTCCCGCTGTTGATTGATTCATCATAAGGTGATTAAAGTTTGGTTCTCTATCCCAAACTCGATAATATAATTTTTACGACGAACGAGATTTTTTGAAGTTCTCAGTTTGTAATGTTACAGTGTTGTTAATTATAGTCCCACCTCTGGGATTACGCAGTGAACGAGAGGAAGTACTTCAGGACATTAGAGTATGGAACAATAATGAAAAAAACCTGAACACCTTACTAAATGGTCTCTGCACATAATAATAACGTCCTTATTCGATGCAGGTAAGGCACTGTATGAAACAATCTAAGCTAATCCAAATGATTTTTACATGGCGAATTTCATTCTTGCTGGTAGCCACCTATGTGTCAAGACGGTCACAGCCATTTTTGAATCCCATTGCTTCGGATAAACCGCGCTTGGCAATGAATATATGTTTTTTTACAATTCCCCTCTGAGAAGCTTCAGACGTGAGCCTCAATTACGGAATTTTACCGGAACTACACACTTTTCAATCATCAAAACGCCCTTTAAAGGGCTCTAGGATCTCTCCTTGAAATAATGCCCATTTGCGGTTATGCGTGGTATCTTATTTAATGTTGCCGAGTTAGTATTCTTTCACCAGTTATCATTCATAAGTATTTTATCGCAATTATGGGGGCCATTTTCGGAATTTAATTGCCTCCAAAGAAGGCCAGATTGATGGCAGAGCCCCAGTTTTAGAGTTCGACGCCGTGGAGACTTCGTGACGCATTGATCACGACTGAGAAGGCGCCACAGGGCGATCAGTCAATACGTCTTTTGATATCCCCGAACATTTGAGGCTAGCACTTTGATGAAAGCCGTTTTGATTTTTCGTCTGGAGTGATCTATCGTTCAGGCTTCGTCCCTCTTCCTACTGTCCTAGCGTTAGCTTGCGTCCTCTAGATTCGCAGAATTAGGCGGTGGAATAGGGTAGGGCACGATAGATCAGGGCTAATTCAATAAAATGGACAAATACGCCCGTGGTAAACGTAGAGAGATACCAAAAGCTCTATTCTCAGCTTGGGTAAATTCATTAGACTGCCTCATTGATTGCAAGCTGATATTTATAGAAGCTATCTCTGTAAATAACTGTGAGACTGTGCTAAGAAAAAATTATGACTGGAGCCCACATCAACTTTAGGTGCCACTGTAACTTTATTACTCTATTCATATAAGATTTGACAGTTTTAATTCAGAGCCTATTTATTCGTAAATATATCACTAACCACACAGCGCACAAGGAATAATGTATCAAAAAGCATAAGTCTACTGCAACCTATTTGTGACTTATTACTTTATTAATTTTGAGATTTGCCGCGGAGCTATTTCAATCACTCGATAATGGATTCAGGTCACTTTTCAACGTCGCTAAGCCTCTCTGCATTTATTTTTTACTTAGAAAATGGTGTGGAACTAAAAGTGTTCGGAAGGATATCAGCAACGGAAGGAAGAAAAATACTTACCACTCCGATCGTGATATGCTGCATTACATCTATGGAGCCATTCGCATTAGGCCGACGCATTATGCACATCTAACGCTTACATTTTTGATATTTTAATGGCATAATTGAATTTATATTTCTCCTGAAATGTGTCCACTGTTTTTCTATTCAGAGTAGCATTAGATAAATGAATTTATACGTGGCGAAACGTAGGTATAAAAACAATAACGATAAAAATAGCGAGTTATTATTGAAAAGTCAGCATTTTAGTTGAGATCACTTTTTTGACTCTGTTAGCTAAGATTTATAAATTGAAGAAGTTTTTCAACTCACATGTCCTTCAGGTGAGATTAAATATTTCTACACATTATAACCACTCCGTTTAGAACAGGATGATGTTGATATTATGGAAATTGCCCCGTCTACCATTAGAGGAATAAACGGAGGGAAAAAAAGAGGATAAAATCGTCAAATGCATGTGGATCCCTGAACCCTTCGTCGGCAACTCAATTCTCCGTGGAGCATATACATAGTCCACCTGCACCCCATCGTTCCTCAATCAACTCCGTTTAGGGAGGTAAACGCCCCTTCCACAACTTACCGCGGCGAATATCTGGGAGCATCCTAACTTCCTAGCGTAATGTAAAACTTTCATAGTTGGTAAATAAAAGCGAAAATAGGTCTTCATAAAATAGTCCTGGAGTTCTTTCAGTCCTAAAATCTTCAAGTGCATAAAACCGTAAGCAGTCGTCAGGACTCTCCGGTATAGGATTTTAGAGCCTTCGAAGAATAGAAAACTTGACTAACTAACAGAAAGAATATAAGACTTCGAAGAATAGAAAACTCGACTAGACTTGCTTTTAACTTTTCGGGTCTGTATAAGGCATTCCCCTGTTACATTTCAACTTCATTCATGAAGTACCTGCGGTACGTTTTCAGTGGTTTCATTGCATTCTCTCCCTTAATTGGCCATTCGACATAGTATTTTCCCAGCCCCTTCGCCTCTACGACGTGTAAGTTACATTGTAATAATTTAATTCTGCTTTTAATGTGCTAACAAATTTAAATGAAAATATTTTTTCCAGGTGTTGATCGAGCATAGTTTTAGGTTTAAGACAAAAGAATGTGTTGAAAGAACACATTAGTGCTTCCTTTCCACTTACTAAAATCTATTGTGTTCTGGTGAATCTTTTGACTACTAATAGCCGTACGACAAGAGCTTTGTTGTTTGAGTTGAGCCTATTTTAAGTGACTTAGGTTAGGAGGTAAGGTTTTCTCGGATGTCCAGCAGGGTATCAGTGTCCATTTTATCCAACGTTTTGAGGTCTACACGTCCCTCGTCACCATGTGCCGGGAAAGCGACAGATCTTTCATCATATTCTAACTCTTCTCCTCGGTAACCATCGTAGATTTAATGGTAGCGTCTTACTTCATTTGTTGTATTATTACCCACCATAACTTACGTAAATCACCGTCCCAATCCACCAAATCATAGTACCATACATTTTATCACTACGTACAAAACCAATGGCTCAATAGACTTCTTTTCAAAAAGTAATTCGATAAGTCTCTTAAAATGCAAGTTCGCTATTAGAAATCAGGGGTAGCTACTGAGTAACTTAGTACTAATTTAAGATGCTTAGATTTAAGTTATTTTCCTCTCCATATCACTATTGTTCCATCTATTGGTAAGCAATAAGTTTTAATTTTACAATAATTGCAATTTACTGGAATATTTATTGCTGTTGCCTAAAGATATCCTGAGAACACTTCCTAGTTATGAGTTATGATTGAAGAAAAAAGTTATGAAGTATTCTTTGCTGATAAAAATTCTCAAATTACATTATGTGTTGCCCAGATTCTTATTTCAAGCAGTTGTAACTTTTCTGGGAGTGGATTTCTGTCTTAACCTATGCGCCTTCTCACCAAGTTTATAGTCCTAGGCTGTAAGATGGCGTATAGAGCAGAGATGGCATTATATGTAGGGGAGAGAGCACGTGAGGAAGCGTGAGTTACACTCTGCACGTGAAAGGCACGTTAATCGCTCGGAAGGACTTTTAAGAGGTTCCTTCCTGCTCGCAAGAGGGCGCCGCCGCCGCTGCAGACGCCATTAAAGGCACTCGGCGTGCGCCTTTTGTTTTTAAGACAGGACGACGCCCCGGGAAGCAAAGATTTGCAAATGGTCCACGGGGGAGGAGATTGGGGAGGGTTTTCCATTTCTCCTGGCGTCTGAGAACCGTGACGGTGACTCTCGACGTGTTTGCACCCCAAAGCCCTTGCAATCACCGCCGAAGAAATAGCGTGGAATGAAACCCGGCCTAATGATTTCAGAGAGTGCGCAAGAGCGTTGCCAAAGAAGGATTAGTTCGTCACACTGGCTACTATAGATGTGCGTATGGATAAATCCTCCGATATTTCTTTGGGAACAATCTGAACTCAAGTGCACCAATTCTCATGCTACAAAACCAGGAAGCTGAACGTATTCGTGCTGCTCTATTTCTCAAATGGAGAAAAATTTCTCCATCTTTGATAAAATAATGTTGCAAAATCCTCAAAGGAAGAGTAGATAATGTCAAAAGAAATAATATGTTTAGATTAAAGACCATTTTAAGAGTAAATTAATTACAAGGATTTCAGAATGCTTTCATACGATGAACAGTTTTCCCATAGAACGCTTTACTATGTGTTTCATTCAGCTATTTTATATTTACTTTAATTATTGCACCAACATTACTGCTTAGTGTCCTCAGTTGTAGGTACCTCCTGTACAATCAGTACATCTATTTTTGCATTTAGGTAAGGCTTTTATTTGGCTATCTGATCTAATTTTTCTCAAAATATGATTGAGTGGATTGCTTGATGAAACTTTGGCACTTAGTATAAGTATTTTTGATTGCTCGTAAAAGAGTGTGAATTGTGCGGTAGCTAAGTTTCGTATTACTTTTCATCAAATCAAAGAGGCACCTTGAGAGGGTGTATGTAAATGAAGGGGTAAATGCTCTTATGGCGGAAGAGAGTAGGCCATGGTGAATTCATTCCTTTATCATCACAAATCAGGATCTCAACCTTGTAGAACACAGACATTCTTGGGATTGAAGGAAATAATGAAATATACAGTAAATTTTACGTTTTAAAAAACAAAACTTACTCTCTAAAACACCCATGTTATTCAGGAAAATAAACGCAGAATGGCCAGCGTCGTAACTTTACGGAGCTATTCACTAGTATACATTAAGTGTGAAAATTCCAGGGGGGAAAAAATATTTGCCTAGACTGCCATTCCAATGCAGGTCCCAAGACTTTGCTCTTTAAATTTAATGAATGTTACGCTCATGATTTGTTTCACAAGGTATCGCATTGGTGAAGGTATAGATTCTCATACAGAAATACAGCAGGGGGAATAAAATTACACCGCTTTGATCGATAGGCAAGATTTTAACATATGTGGGCGCAATAATGCAAAATCGAATTGTGTTATTGTAACTGGTTACTCTAGGAAGTAGATATCGGTTTTAATGCATCTACGAGCGTGATGCGCCCGCTTCCAGCGGGCTTTCCCCGCTCCTTTCAATGCAGGTCCACAGAGGGATAGGCGCGTTTCTAATTTTAAAATATAGAAAAGAAAGGCAGGGTCTTGTGTACAGATTTAATTGGAATGTTAATGTGCAAATTGAGGTCAGAGGACCTCTTTAAACACAACATTGGAAGTAATTACACTATCCTCTGTTAAACGCACATGATGACTCATACTTACGTATCAACAGGAGACTTGAATGTGGAATCAGCCGCATTTTGATAAAAGTCATTTAAAGAATACGAGATATTGTTGAAAATGAACAAATTTATCAGTTTGTGTGCCGTTAACGTCAGGAATATTTACCGTTTTTTTTAATTATTTAAAAACCAATTTTAGGAAACAATAGCAATATTTAGGAAGTAAGATATGCCGTCGCATGTACTCTGGGATATTCTGTGCATTTTGGTACCTAATTTGTAGATTTTGGTTGCGTATAAGTTGAGAAAAAGGTATCTATACGGTAGAAATAATGTAGAAGATGACTTTAACTTGCTCGAGATAATCGTGGGAAAGCGGTGTGGGGAGTTGTCGAGGCTGGAGGACGATGGAGTTAACTACCTAATCGGTGGAACGAGATCTTAGCCCACCAGACTGTGAAGATGAGAGGCTAGGCGGCGGGTGAATTCCGGGTGCTGCTGTTCTTCCATTTGTCCGACCAGTGCGTCGAGATGAATGGCGGCCGACAGTGGGCGTGGCTGACGTCTCGGAACAGGGGCGACTTCGTGTCGAGAAGAGCGGATTTTGGAGCACAGTATCACGACTGATCCCTCCGACCACCTTTCCGAGCACTCTTCCATCTATTCAAAAGATTTTTACGTCCAAGCGAGTGAAGTAGAAAGGGAGTAGATAGCTTTTGGATCGTAGAAGATTTAAAATCCCGCTGGTGCCTCTTGTGTTCCCGGTCGCTGAGAAAATACGAATCTTTTCCGAGAATCCGTTTTGTTTATTCTTTGATAATGGAGTTCTAGTCGCGTTCAGGAATTCTTAACGTCTGAAGAGATTTATTTACTCTCTAAGTTTAGCTGTGAGGCTATGGCAAAACCAATAACATTGGCTTAGGCAGTCTATCCTCGCGAATTTCCCACTATTTATTTTGCTGGGTACCATGCACGC
Organism: Ischnura elegans; assembly: GCF_921293095.1. NCBI lineage: Eukaryota > Metazoa > Arthropoda > Insecta > Odonata > Coenagrionidae > Ischnura > Ischnura elegans. The sequence continues at coordinate 87,317,568 of NC_060254.1, read as the reverse complement.
TGTACAATGTACATGCGTAAAAACGTTTCGCTATTTTTTCCTCGGTAGTGAGTTTGGCAGGTAAATAACCTTTGGTAACTAGACCTTTAAAAAATTACCCCTCGCCGGAGTGCAAAAGAAGTCATTTCACTATTTAAATTGCAGTATTTATGTGTAGTCACCTTTATAGCCAGTATAATTCCACTTATTCTTATCAGAAAAAATGTTTTTACTTGTTTGAAAAGAATAGTATGCGTCCTATTTTTATCATCAAACCATATTTTTGTTTTGAAAACCAATGTTACATACCACAGTAAATGCTTCTCCGTACTCAACATCCCGGGGCGAATTTCTCTATTTTCTTTCAAGACTATGACAATTCCCACTTTTTGGCCAAAATTCGCCTGCTTCTTGCAACAGAATTAATGTTATGTTAGCCTTAATGAACATATTTCAATACTAAGGAATAGGCCATTGGATAAGCCGACGGCAGCTTGAAGTGGGCATGATTTTTCATCAAAACCTTCTGGTCAATCCTGCCTGGTCCCAGTTCATTATTGAACAGATACAACATGGTTATTGCAATACTAGATCCAGCGCGACTTTTACGTTCTACCTCCCAAGTAAGTGGAAACAACCTCAGAGCTTAGGCCATGCTCAACCCATATGTCATCCGCTCTCCTTGTTCCTTGGAATGCACATTTTGCGTATAATTATCATTCCACTGCCACTAGGCTACAGTATCTCACTTATAAGCATTTTTTCATAAGTCTGGAGATAGAACGATAAACGAGTGCTAGTGGGAGCCAAGTTAGTGAATGCGGGATCAAAAATCAAAAACTTCGTAGGAAAAACAATTTATCGAGACATTTGACACCTTCCGCGGTTCTATGGATTCTAACTACTGAGTAATCCGAGGCGGTAGCTAAATATTTTTCAGTTATTCAATGTTGTTGGCAAAATCAGTAACATTTACTTATATTGGCTGACCTTGCGAATCTTCCATTATTTATTATACTAAGCACAACGATACCTCCACTGCACAAGCGCTCAACCATCGCCCACCGAATCAAATCCGCTCCTCTAATAGCCCAACGATACCTATGAATGTGCTCAGCTGTTAGTGGCCGGAGCATAAACGCTCACCTCCATTTCTGCAAGTTTCAGAGGAGAGCGTTTGTGCTCTGGCCATTGGCAGCTGAGCGTATACGCATTGTTGGGCTGCTAGATGAGCGGATTTTATTCGATTGGCGATTGTTGAGCGTTTGTGCAGTGAAGGTATCGACAATGCACACTGCGCATTCGTAAAAGTATTATTTATATCGGAAATATTTCCTAAGAAGTTTTTTCTTTCACGAAAAGGCAAGCATATAATGTATCTCTTTGTTTGATAGATATCGCCACATGCTGTTTTGCATGAAACCAACTCTTACTAAATGGGTCGTTACCGTAATACTGTGAGGCCCTGGCTGTTGCAAAGGAATGGCCGCCAAACTGTTTCCTTTCATCCATGAATGGTTGCTCTCGTAAGAGTCCTGTAAGAGCCGCCAATGTCTAATTGAGGTCTATTGTGGTGAATAATTTCAAAAAGAATTTATCATTCATTCCCCTTTAGTTGCAGTCCCTCCACTCTTTCTTGATGCTCACAAAGAGATCAATTATCATTGGACAATCTCAACATTAATGAGCAACCACGATTGCCATTGTGAAGTTTCTTCACGCAGGGGCATTAATTTTGGGGCGCCCTGCGGTTTCGTCCACCCCCTCCCCCTGTCCAACTCACTCCCCCCTTCAACCCCCTACCATTCTGCGCCCGTGTGTCTCTCCTTGAGATCGTAAAACCTTTTAGCGCCACCTCGCACTAAAAACCCATTCCCTCCAAACTCATCTCCAATCATGTTACCGACGATAATTTCGTGGACCGGTAATAATTTTATCTGTGCCATTTTAATGTGCCAGCAAACCCTGTTTTCGGCTAATAAATCACGATGGGTGGGTCAAAGTAACGACTTTGAAGTATTTTTATTCGTGTTCATTTGATATTTATTTCCCAATTATTCTCTCATTAAAAAGGCAATGATGCGTCTACGCATTTAACGATCTCAATGAGTTAATATCAGGAGATTTGTGTTGAGCAATTAGGTCGTGTTCCAGCAAAAGACCTCATTTTTGACTTTATAGTCTCTGGATCTCCACCGTTTGATAATATGTGGAGTGGGCATGTGATACTTATGTTTTTCGTTACCATCGGTCACTTTACGAGATGTGTTATCAAATAATGTATATTAAGCCATAATAAATACCGTAACACACCCCATTTTAAAATTTCCCACAAATAAGTATTCAATATTTTTTTCTACCCAAACACATCAAATTGGTAGTATATTTTTTAAAATAAGAGAGATATAATGTCTTTACCAAGCTTACATAAGTGCGTATTCTCATCCTCTATGATTTATTATAGGATTACAAGCAGTTTTCATCTGATTTTGGTAGATTTTATGCGCCAAGGTAGTTTGACCATGTTAAAATCACAAATGGTAATTTCCAGACTTAAATTGAAATCTCAACTACCGATCATGGTTTCAAAATATATAATGTCATTTTTAAGTTTTAATTATATGCCACCTTGAAAATAACTTCATATGTTGAAACCATGATTGGGATCTGAGTTTTGAATTAAAGTGTAGAAATTACCAATTGTGTTTTTGGCATGGACATATCAAAACTCCACCAAATAAAGCCTAAAACGATTTGATGCGAAGGTAGTTTGATTTGTAGATTTAGGAGTTGGTGATAAACTCCACTGATAACAGTTGCAGTTAGTATTTTACAAAAGAGCGCCAGTCTATTCAGTGATGTTTTAATGATCAAAAATTCCTAGGGTAATTTTTGATCATTCATTAAAATAGGGCAAGACAAGAGAAAATAGAGTTTCTAGTTATGTTTAGAAACTTCATCTGTGCGTGCAAAAAAGGCCATAATTTTATTTTCTTCAAGAATAGATTTGATGTGATAGATCTATGTGTGGATACTGTTCATAGAAAAAAATTATGCAAAAACTCAAGTAGCCCCATGAATGTACATAAAAATTATTTATTTCCACATCATGTCATAGGCACTTCTGTCGTATTGGAATAGGTGGCTTCCATTGCTTTTAAAACTACAGAAATATGCTTTATATGGAATAATACATGCATGCATATACGTTAAAAAATTTATTAAACTTACAATTTATCAGTATCTGCAGTCATTTTTTCACAATTGCCAGAGAAGTTCAATTATTTTATTTTAAAAATTTGCAGTTATCTCTTCTCTTAAAATACAGTACCCAATGAACATGAAAAATAATTAAAAATACGATTTCTGATAACTACCCCTTGCATTACTCCGCACAAGGTTTAGAATCCCATAAATATATTTTCCAAGGCAAGTATAGGTCGGAGTCCACTCAAGTTCCGAAAAACATCATTCCCCCCCACATGCCCCTGTCACTGGAATAACTTTCCTCTCCTCCGCCCCAAATGGTCTATTTTTAGCCTTATCTCTGGAGCGGAAAACGTGCAAGATTCCTCACTTTCCCTCACTTTTACCCCGGTCCCATCCCCAGCGAGCCACCCCCAATCCATTTCACCCCATCGACTCGAATCGCAACACCCACGTTCGTCTCTCCAGGGTGGGAGTTGGCCGGGGCCCCTTCTCAATGGATCGAGATTTCTCACTCTAGTCAATGGAGCCAGACTGCGGTGGGTTGGTGCGCTTTAGGAAGGGAAGGTTGAAGGTCATCTTACAGGGTGTAGGTTTTAAAGAGAGAAGGCATCTGCTACTACTTTTGAAAAATACGTGGACCACTCTGGAAATTACTGGAATAGTTAATAGCGGCTATCAATAAATTTATTTACATTTATCACCGAAAACAGCACATATCGGCTTTTTAAATCGGGGTCCATTAAACATTACAAATTATACACCTGCACGAATAACCATGCCCTGGTTTGGCGCAATCTACCCAGTCAGGGCTCGATCCTACGACCCCTTGATTAGTAGGTGAGGTCTTTACCCCATTGACACCGAGGTTGGTTTAGGATGGATGTAATTTTAGATGAATGGATTGATAGATGAATTGGAAATATGGTGAAAATAAAATTTCATCGAGGATCTGAAAATAGCTTGTATGCGCTACTTGATATCAATTGGGATCCACTGGATCCATTACGAAATTCACCAAGTGATAGGAATATACCTACGGAATATATTTTTTCTCGTGAGACTCTCATACTATACTTCAATACTACGCATTTAATAACTTCTATGAATTCAATTCTAAGAGTATTTGGACGTGATTGCATATAGAATTAAAAGTGATCTCTTACCATGTTTCCATAGACTCAATATTAGTGTATTAATTTATTCTGAGAATCTTATCAACTATTGGTATGGAATCCATGAAAGCATGGTTTGGCATGAATCCATGGTTTAACATACGATATAAATGGGATAAAAAACATCGAAAAAATAGCGGCGTATCTGTACAGGCTGAAGTAAGTAATTAAACGTACATCATGAGACGGAAAGAGGTAAGAGTTAAATGATATATGTCATTCAATAAGTTTTTGGAGAATAATTTTACAAAACCGAACTGGGAAAGTGGTTTTACGAAACCGCTTTCCCATTTCTCTTTAAACAAATCCAAATTTCCGATACACTTGATATAACATTTGCAATCTCTCATTGTTATTGCTTTGTCGTGTAATCTTAATATTATATTCAGGCCTTCTGATGGGACCGTATTCATCTGTTTGATAAAATAATGATAATAATAATAGGAATAATAATAAGAATGGGTTGGATAAACTTAAATATTTACCTAAATAATAATAGTAATAATAATAATTTCACTCAAGGTATGTAATTTTGAAATTATAACAGTATTGAACATTATTGCTTCGACAATTCAATTTCATGATATGCATATTCAATTATGGTAACCGTAACGATTTACAGCATGCAGAACCTTGCTATTGAACCTATGCTTCAAAATCACTGTCAACAACTTTGATTTCGTTAGGTGTTAATTTTTTGTTGTTCTGTAGAAGACCAAGTTGATAATTACGGAAAATATATTTCAAAATATATTGTTACACGTAGTAAAATAACTTAATGAGCACCTTCACTATTCATCCCGCAACATCTTCTGCATTAATGCATTGTCTTTCATTAAGTTTTCACTTTTATTCGATTGCTAAATAACTGCAAGCTGGTTATAAGTAAAGGTCATAGGTAATTTGGAAACTAGCATATTTTACCCTCCAAGAGTGTTATTTTAATCTTTGTAGTTCATTGAAATGCTGGTTTACCAATACTGCCTTTTATTTAAGGCCAAAAACAAATTATGAGTGGATTTCTATGCAGTATTTCATAACCATTTATCTTACTGAACTAAGTTTATATAAAAAGTCATGATGTATCAAATGAATGGTACGTGTTTTTCACTGCGTGATACCAAAATCGCTTAGTTCGTCCAAGTATGGATCCTGCTGAAAAAATTCAATTCTTCCTCCGCTACTGATTTGATGGAGTCCGACCGATTTATGGCTCCAGACGCCGCCATGCGAACTGAAGGAGATATATGGCCTCGAGGAAGTCTCCCTCGGATGAGTCTCCCTTCCCCTTCGCAATGCCCCGTCATCTTCTTTCTCCCACTTCGTTTCCTCTCTTCCGCTTATTTTTTGAATTCCCTTATTCACTCTTCTGTAATTTCCGTGAGAATGTAAACGCGTCGTCCACAAGATTTTTCCCCATTTCGGATGATTAGTGTGATTTTCGTATGCGGTATTAATTGCTTGTTTTGCACTACTCAGCACATTGAAAACATCTTTCTCAATTTTTAGTATTCACTTATTCCCTCTTCCGTAATTTCCGTGGGAAATGGAATCGTCCGCAAAATATTTTATTCCCATTGTTCGTGATTAGTGTGATTTTCGTATGTGGTATGAATGGTTTGTTTTGCACTCCTCTGCATATTGAAAACATTTTTCTAAGTTTTTAGGATTTTCTTTTTTTTCCAAATTTCTATAAACGGATATTAACGGGTCGTCCACAAGATCATTTCCCGTTTCTCGTGAAAAGTGTGACTTTCGTGTGTGGTAACAATGGCCTGTTTTGCGCTCCTATGGATATAGAAAGCATTTCTCTTGAATTTTTAGAATTATCTTATTCCCTTTCCCATAACAGGGCGGTTTCCTATTATTTTTTATTGCCGAAATTGAAAGATTATTACTCCTGGAGTGCGCATTTCACGCTCTTAGATTTTCGAATGACGATATCTATTTTTCGCGATTTAACGAAAAGTGAAAATTTTCAAGCGCGCGAAAACGCGACGGCTAAGGAGGAATGATGGGAAAAGTCCGCGTGACGCATTTCTGGTTTCCGCTGCCGCCCTGTGAGATGACCTTGAGGGGAGGCTTGAGCTTTGACACGACGCAGGCTGCTAGCAGGTAGCAGAGTACCCTGTTAGCAGGTAGCGCTTGGCTTAAATAAGGTTTATATAAATATTATCAAACGAAACATTCCGAACTTAGGCAATTTTAATGGGTGATTATTAAGACAAGCTTCCCTGAGCTCTTTGCCTCATGCATGAATTGGTAATCTCAGACGATGTAAAACTCCTATCTATTCGTATAGAAACTAGGTCCCTGTGACGTCAAGTGGAGTGGCATCGCATGGGTGCCAATCTGGCCTTTTTCAAATGAGGATAAAATTGACGATTGCCATTCGTCTAAACTTGGATTTCTAAAACCTAATAATTTGTATATTATTAATACACTAATGGTGGGTAAGGAATCGCAATCAATACATTTCGTTTTCTTTGATGAAGGAAACTACCCTATTTCCACGAGAAACCGATGTATACGGTTTGTCCGAAAGACATTTCCCCCATTTCTCGTAATTAGTCTGATTTTCGCATGTAGTCGTAGTGGCCTGTTTTGCTTTTCTCTGAGTAGAGAGAGCATCTTTCTCGATTTTTAGAATTTTCTTATTTCCTCTTCCGTAATTTCCGTGAGAAACGGAACTCTACGGGTTTTCTGGAAGATACCTATTTTTCGTAATTTGAGTGACTTTTGTACTTAGTAATAATGCCTTGTTTTACACCTCTCAGCATAGTGAAAGAATCGCCATTATTAGTACTACTATAAATACTAATATTGAGTCTATGGAAACAGGGTAAGAGATCACTTTTAATTCTCTATACAATCACGTTCAAATACTCTTAGAATTGAATTCATAGAGGTCATATTGCGCATAGTATGAGAGCCACATGATCAAAAATATATTCCGTATGTATATCCCAGTCGCAAGCGCTACCAGGCGTTATTACAATTGGAAACATCATGTTGTCTTTGGACAGGTATCAATGAAAATACTTCACCATCATCTGCTCTCTCTACTCAACTCTGTATAGCTTCTTCCTAGTTTTATGTCTGTTATCATTCTGTCACTCATCCTTCCTATTAATCACTTCTCTTCCATTACAATAAATATGATATTTGGGTACTACCTCTCCTTAAAATAAGGCTAACCAATTAGTCTGCCAATCAATCATGCAGATAACTTTGAAAACTGGTAACTTTTGAGTCTTTATCTAGATTCATTGTGCAGTTTCCATATCTCGAAATGTCCGTCTGCTAGTTCGCCTTAAAAAAATGTAAAGTAATAGAATTTTCAATCAGTGCTTGGGTATCCATAATGCATTTCGTAGAACTATATGGTTCGTTCCGTCGGAGCACGGGTGTCAAATAAGAACATCTTTTGATTTACGAGTGCCTGCATCGGCGTAGAGAAAAACGTTGCATTTTCTCGCGAAAAATACCCCTTAATATGCTTACTGGAAGCGGGCCGTCGCTTTGAGTTCTCATGTAATACATCACGTCGAGTATAGATGCACAATATGACCTCTTGACCCGGTTATGAGACTCTTTTACCTTTTTTTTTCTTTCACAATTCCTGTCGAAGGCGGCTTTGAGACTCCAATAACTCTCATAACTCAAGTGTCCTTTGAATTGTTTCTAGGAAGCACTTTAAATTATTAATTATTAAATTTAAATTGGCCAACTATTTTTACTAATTTTAAAGATTAGTGTTGAAAAGATCTAATTAGAAATAGTTTCATGGTACATCATTGAAATTTTAAATGCCAACATAAGTAACCGATAGCTAACTAAAAAATCCTGTTTACAAGTGGGGCTTTTTATTTCATTGATCAACAACTATATTATCAATCCTTGATAGAGATAGAACGCGAATAGATAAGGAATTCGTTAGATGATAGCTTTGATTTTAAACATGTCATGATTGGGAAAAACGAAATTAATGTTTATTCCACAATTTAGATTAGTGTGTCATGCAAAATATGGAGAAAACTTCAGTAAAAATTTTTTTTCATCATTTTGGTCATCCAAAATTTGCATTATTATTAACTAACGATAGATTTAAACCTATCAATATACTTAAAATTTTTACTTGGATGCATTAATATCCTTCTCACACAAAATATGGTTCTTTGGTTACTTAGAATACATCTCTTAATTTCTTTTGTCGTGTTTGCCACGTGCAGGCCACGTTTTTATATTCCGACGTCAATCTTTTTCTTCGAAGCTGGCGCGCGGATTGTAGCCAAAGCGCGTCGCTTAACACGCTAGAACAGCCGTTGCCAGAAGGAGGGACTGAGGAGCTCCAAGACGGGACATCGCGGTCGTGAGACTGGGTGCTCGCGTAGTTCGGCGTTGGAGATGAATGGCCCAATCGAAAACAAGCATTTCTCACATTCCGTTCCGCTGAGCACACCTCTGAATCTTTTCTGTCCTGCGTGTGGCCATTGCTACTTTCCTTCCTCAGCTCAAAGCCTGGACAGGGAGGGGAAAAGTAAAAATTTATTGGAGCGCTAAAGGTGACTATGTAATGATAGCATGGGGCCGAGATGGAAACCCCCCTACCTCGTAACCGGTGAGAAAAATGAAAAAGTTAGCAAGTGAAAAAGTTTTGATGCATTTCATTAAATCCTTGGTATCTCCACTTCATTTTTCTCGAATCTTATGAAAACGTATTATCAATATTTAATTAACATGTAAGCGAACGCTTTCGTCGATTTATCATGTGATGTCGGCATTTGTCATTACAATATTGGTAGCCTGTGCAGGAGTCGATAATCATTGTCATTTTCATAATATCCTTGGGAGGAAATGCGTAATAGTGACTTAGTAACCGGTAGCGATTGCATTTCTGCAATTTTTACTTTTAGTCGTTTCATTTGTAAAATGTTCTGTTACTTTTTATATTTTATGAAGGTGAGCATTATTTTCCCAATACTACCGAGCAAGCAGGCTTAGGATAAAAATGCCATGGCGATGCAAGGTTAATCACAGACTCTCTATTTTTAGTTCATCAGCGAAATATGGGTGCATTGTTTGATTTTTACTAGTATACATAGAGTGTAACAGATTTCGATTGAAATATTATAATTTTAACAACAATATAAGATTTTTACCACCTTTAGTTATACCTTTATCAGCAACCTTCTTTTTTTATAATGTAATTGGTACACGTTGAAAGAGATTAAATACTTATGAAAAGTTTCCGAACATAGTAACCATTACTTCCTATCATTTTTAACTAAAAAAATAGAAATTGCAGCCTTTACAGTTTTCAAATTGAAGTAGTTGCTAATGCCATTTAGACAAGACGTGTGCAAGACTGATTTGGTTAGTATTTCATCTTAAATTCTATTACGATACATTTATATTGACAATACGTTAATTCTTTTTTATTTCGTCTCCTAGTGGACGCATTCGTCAGTGTAATTGGGTTTTTCATACGCGTTCAACCGAAAATTTGGATTAAGATGGAAAAAATTAAGGTAGGAGAGGTATAGCAACGACTTCTATAAGAATACATGAGGTTTTTTTTATCAATAGCCGCATTTATTCAAATATAACAATAAAAGGTATAAATAAACCAAAATGCAGCAGCTCTTGATAAATTATAAACTTATACTGCTTCAGTTACCATGTATGTGCGGGAATAATTATGCATTAAAAACAAATCATACAGCTACCATTACATTTAGTTACAATGAGGTAATCAACTCAATAACTTTTGCTCTATTACTCACCAGACCTATGCCATAATGACTAAAACTATATAGTACTGTAAATAATACCAGTAATTTTGTATGTACACATCTAACTATCTATAAGTATCTAACTACGCTGTACCCTGTCAAAGAGGGGGTGGAACATGGACGCGCTAAGACGTTGAGAGGGAGGTTGGAGGGATGCCTGTTGGGCTAAAGGGTGGGAAAGAGGTGGTGTGAGGTAGGCAGCCATCAATAAACTCGAGATGCGCGGAAACGATAGTGAGTGAAATAGGTGCGAAAAGTTTCACAACTTGGAGCGCACCCAAGAATCCAACTCATTAGTGTCGCTTCAACGACGGGAGGCAGCAAGACCGAATATGGCAACGTCGAAAAACGGAAACTCGGCGCAAGAAACATCTCTTCCTGTCCCTGAAACGAGCACATTATTTCATTACCCTGCCCGGACGTGATGCAGCAAGATGCCGCTTGGAAAATCGTTGTAGGAAAATTGTCGTGAGGAAGATACAGAAAAATTAGAGTACCTTTATAGCTCAGACATGTCTGAGGCAACCTCTGAAGATTTCCTCGCAGATGGATGCCTACGGAATGAGTTCTTTTAATCTTGTAATTTCCCTCTATTGATCGAAGATTCTGTTTTAATTAGCGCCAATAAAAGGTATTCATGTTCTAATAGAGGGATGACTTTTTTTTACTAGATTCTTCATTAAAGACACTCTTGTGCTTTAAAAGGTAAGCTGATTATATATTCAGGACATTTTCATATTTTATCCAAAATTTATAAGTAAAATTATTAAATTACTCAAGCAGAACCTTTAATTGTTGGGCGCATTCTATTGATTCCCTTGAGTACTGGTTAGACTGGTTGTTGCTGTATTACATTTTTTAGGCGAGGAAGGTTTTCACAGCTTTCAATTTCTGTAGTTACTTTTATAGTACACTGGCTCCAATCCAGTAACTCCAATTACGAAGAAAATGATGCCGCAGTAAGTATGAGATTTCCGTGTATGCATACAAAATAAAAAAGGTTATTTATATTTCAGAGACGCCCACTTGGTTTTGGAGTCAGCATCTCTTAAAGTAGTGCTTTGCATATTTTCTCAATATTAGAGTGTGCCCCACTAGAATTGTCATCTAAAAAGTACTTCGAAATTCAGACTATACTCAAGAAATGGAATAGTTTTTTGTATTCCTAAATAAAAAATAATGGAAGACGAGTATAAGCTTGGTTTTGAAGCATAAACAAATTGTTTTGATTCAGCTCAGTTTTGACTCAACAAGTATCATGCCACGAGCATTAGTGGTATTAACTCGCTCTTAGATGAGCAAATCCTTTAAAACATATAATCAATTCTTAGGTGCCTCACAATCAGTTTTTCAGAATATTTCTTGGTTAACTTAGTATATCTTTTTATGGTTAGCTAGAAACCTAAAAACTTGCTTTTGCAATGGACTTTTGTGATGGAACTCTTAAATTGGTGCCTGGAATATTAAACCTCTCAATTGTAAAGTGTATTCTACTTGAAGAGTTATCTCAAAAACATTCAGAAATTTAGAATATTCTCTAAACATGTTAAATTACTTTGCATTCGGGAGTTCAAAAATTGTTTGAAGAGTATAATTTAGGTATAACAACATTTACAAAGTTTTCTTGTTCTTTAATTTTAATATTTTCCTCATTTTAATTTTCTCATTCTCTTTTCTTTATGTTTCTCATTTTTTTCCTTCCGTATTTTTTCTTAAATTCAGAAAGTTTCAGGCTAGTAACGCAAGGTTGTGTTAATCATGACCTTTTTTACTTAAACTCTTCCGTAAGATGAGGAGTTTCTTTAAAATTTAAAATAACCTCCTAAGTGCGATAGTGCGTCCTCTGCAGCTTCGAGAATATTTCTGTTTAAACATAAGTAAACCTTTTGATTGGAAGGTTTACTTGAAGGTTTGAAAGGAAGGAAGGTATATCTTTTAGCTTGCTTATGGGTGGACTTTTGTAATCAAATGGCCCAAAACCGAAACGTAATTCTATTTGGATCAGTGATCGTATAGAAAGGGAGCATCCTAAGCTTTGAATGCCAAAAGAGGGGTTGGACGCAGAATTATTGGCGGATGTGCGGGAGATATGTGAGAAGGTGTGGTCGCGGGCGTCTGACGGTCCATTGAGTGCGAAACAAGGGTAAGATGGATTGAGGAAGTGGAAGAGTGGATATTTGCATGGATGCGAAGGTGATGGGATATGAATCATGTCGAGCTGACAGAGGGAAATGTCGAGACGTGGAAGCGACTTCGCTCAGCAGATATTGGCCACATAGTGACACGTGTTAACATTGTGATGGACGAATGATCCAGCTTTGGCTCGAACATATCAACAGCTATGGGGAAATCCTGTCGGTCGAACGAAGAAACACATGCGTGGCGTAAAAAGTAAGGTTTTCGAGCTGATGGAGTTGTCGATAAAATCAATCAATCCGTTTTTGACAGTTGAAGGAATATGATTCGAAACAGATTTAGCTATTCCGATATATACTATATAACTTCACTCCAGTGTTCAAACATGTTAGTCCCTGGAAAATAGTACAGGAGTATTGAAACCTGTTGAGTTATTAAACCATTGCGGAAAAGTACTGGAAGGGTCTACATACATCAAGTACAATGTATATCAAATGCAAAACATTGGTTCATGGTATTGAAATTAATTTTGGCTCTAATATATCGACAGCTGTGGAGAAATCCCGTCGGTTGATCTATGAAACACATGCGTGCGTAAATAGTTAGATTTTTTTGGACCGATGGAGGTTTCAATAACGTCAATATATCGGTTTTTGGCAATTGAAGGCATGCGATTGAGAGACAAAATTAACCATTCCGGTACATTATATTATTTTATTCCAATGCTCAGGCTTGTTAGTCACTGGCACTGAGGTGTTGAAACCGGTTGGGTTATAAAATTATATTGGAAAATAACTGGAAGAGTATACTTTTATCAAGTACAATGGACATCAAATTCAAAGCATGGGTTCATTGTATTAAAATTTATTTTGACACCAAAAGATGAACAGCTATTGGGAATTCCTGTCGGTTGAGCGGAGAAACACATGTGTGGCGTAAAAAGTAACGTCTTCTGACCGATGGGTATTTCGATAAAGCCAATCAATCAGTTTTGGCAATTGAAGGCATGTGATTGTGAAACGGCATCAACCATTTCGGTGTAGTTTATAACTAAACTCCCATGTTCAGGCTTGTTAGTCACTGGCACTGAAGTGTTGAAACCGGTTTTAAGTTATAAAATCATTGTGGAAAAATACTGGAGTAGCCTACATTCATTAAGTACAATGGACATCTACCGAGGTTTTCGACATAATTTTAACAAACCAACACTTGCTTATCCCTTTTTATGTCTGAGTGAATTACTTTATGGTATCCCAGCAAAAAGCATGTATGCATGTAAACTCATTCAAAACTTATGTTAATCTAAAAATTATATTTTTGCTCACAGTAATAAAAAAATTGATTTTTTATCGCTTTTGTTTATATTGCATTCGATATCATCAGACCTTGGCATTAGGCGGAATATATTTATTCGTTCCTTTAATTTAATTTTTGTGTTTTATGTTTCACGTGGGATAATTTTGCAGGGAACGAAAGCTGCTCTGTGTTCTTGTTTTTTAATTATTTTTCGTTGTTTCCACTCCGCAATTTAGAATTTATTCCATGAAAAGTCTTCCTAAATTTCATTGAGTTCACACTACATGCAAATGGGAATTAGAGATACAAAGGTGATTAATTTAAATTGTGAATGAGACATCAAAATGGCTCCAATTAAACGCAGTCATCCAGGACGCTTTTAATGATGAATAAAAGATGAGAACATCCCGAAAGACTTAGTTTATCACGCATCCACAAGAATTTCTGTCATAAATTGTCGGCAAGATCAATTAATTGGATCATTTCGGGCGCGGAATTGGAACTTTAAACTATCGTTATTAACAAGAGACCTCTACAAATAATATTCGTTACGCTAATTAACTCTTAAGTTTCCGGAACCCCTGCCGATAGGACATTAATTTGTTTGATCGTATATTTCAGTATATTGGCGTTATTTAGTGGAATATTTCTTAATAGCTCAAGATATTATACGCTAAAATTGATTAATAAATCAACAGTACTCCAGTTTATTAAAATATTTTTTAAGATAAAAATCTTATCCAGCGTGCATGACTCTCTAAAAATATATTACTTCTAAATTCCATTAGAGATTTAACAGAAAATTAAAAGTTTGAAAGATAAAATATACCCATTTAGATGCTAGTTGTGTAATAATGTTCCTTAACCATACATCCAAATTTCCGAAATCTTAAGTAAAAGTAATTTGAACTGACTTTAGGTGAATATTCAATTCAATTTATTTACGATCGTGGGCCATTTGGCCCATGAGATAATTTAGAAGTGCACAACAATTCAGTAAAAATCATGAGACAAAGGCTCAAAGAAAAAAAAACACTACATCAAGACTCAGTAAATGCAAAAAATAGAGAAAAAAAACTAAAAACAAAAACAAAATATAAACCTATAAAAGCATATACATACATTGGCATCCCGAATGCGGATACCCGGGTATGTAGCCACACAACATTTTCAGACATTTTAAATACATTTGAAACAGTATCATAATTTATTCAAAGAAAAATATTCAGGTGTTACAGAAAAACGTAGGATCAATATGAAATTATATCATGAATACAGAATATATTCTCCCCTTATCACATCAGTACTCAATTACGTCAGCATGGCTAGTTACACTGGGAATCGCCATGAACTATAATTAAACAACTTATATACTTTATTCTTAAATACATGTATTGATGGCTAATTTCTTATTTCTATCGGCAGTGAGTTCCATATTCTAGCCGCTGTAACCATGAATGATTTATTGAGGTGAGATTTTCTATGGTGGGGGATGTATATTTGAATTTATAAGCATAGGATTAGGAATTCGTCCATACCCAGTTAATACAGGTTATCTACAAAGCTGAAAACCTCAATATCTTCCTTCATGAAATGAACGTAGCCAAAATAGACACACATTTCCGATATTTGTTCCTTCCCGTGTCAAAATATTTTGTCTAAGGGAGATCTTGAAACAGTTGTTATCATGCATCAGTTTACCTATTAGAAATGTCATCTTCATGGTTAAGTGCCTGTCCTTAATATCTAATTCTTCTTTCTCACGTTTATAGACATCCATCTTTTAAAAAATAGAGAACGGGCGACATTTACTCGGATAAATTATTTTTTATTTTTTTATTTTATCTTCTATATTATTTCTACTGTATAGATACCTTTTTCTCAACTTATACGCAACCAAACTCTACAAATGAGGTACCAAAATGCACAGAGCTTATCAGAGAACATGCGACGGCATATTTTACTTCCAAAATATTGTTATTTTTTCCTAAAATTGGTTTTTAAAAAAATAAAAGTAAAAAATATATAAAACAAAAAACCAGTAAATATTCCTGAAGTTAACGGCGCACAAACTGATACATTTGTTCATTTGCAACAATATCTCGCATTCTTTAAATAACTTCTATTAGAATGCGGCTGATTCCACATTCAAGTCTCCTGTTGATACGTAAGTATGACTCATCATGTGCGTTTAACAGAGGATAGTGTAATTACTTCCAATGCTGTGTTTAAAAAGGTCCTCTGACCTCAATTTGTGTATGAAAATTCCAATGAAATTTGTACATAAGACCCTGCCTTTTTTTCTACATTTTAAATTTAGAGACGCGCCTATCCCTCTGTGGACCTGGATTGAAAAAAGCGGGGGAAGCCCGCTGGGAGCGGGCGCAGCACCCTCGTTTTATTTTAAAGAAAGAGAACCACATACAGCATATACTTGCCATTTTATAATGGCCAGGTAACAATACATAAATTAGAGGACGAAGACGTAATATAACAAGTAGAAAACAATAATTACATTTACAAAAACAAAAGGACAACAAGAAACTGCATCGACAGACTACTTCGGTGACAGGTAGGATAAGGAAAGTCTTATGAAGGATTTCAATGGAAGTGCAAAGGGGTCGATGTGTGGAGGGAGTGAGTTCAACAAAGAAGTTATGCGTTAGAAAAATGAACGTTTAGTAAGTGAAAGTCTAGGAATGGTCATGTGGACTAGGGGATGAGAACGAGAATTATGATATTTTTGTGTTTTTTATGACAGTTGATGCCTCTAGGAACCAAAAATCTAGCAGCTACCTACGTGAAATTTTGAAGTGTAATTCTGCTGCTTCTTTCGCGAATAGTAGCGCAAATTGTGAGTTATCTTATTCTGATCACGTAACAATGGGATGAAGGTCCAAAAAAATCTTGACCAACTGGTATTTTGGAATGGATGATGTGCCAAAAGTATGCGATGGTATGTGCTACTGACCACGTGTGTATCTAAAATTGATATCATGTAACGTTTTTTTAATATGCAATAAGTGAGAATCGTATAAACGTGTCGGGAAAGAAAAACAGTTCTTGCATGTGTGGGCGAACATGTTAACAAGTGTTTTTTGGCTTCCATTTGGTAGCAGAGGAATTTAGGTTTAGCTGGCTAGCGGCCAAAAAGAAGGAGGCGAAGATTCCAATCGAAAATAGCGCATCGCTGTATTAACTGTTGATTCTATCTTCTTATTTATGACATGCAACAAAGTCAAGTAAACACGTATTAATTAGTAAAATTTTGGATAATACTA
Organism: Ischnura elegans; assembly: GCF_921293095.1. Lineage (NCBI taxonomy): Eukaryota > Metazoa > Arthropoda > Insecta > Odonata > Coenagrionidae > Ischnura > Ischnura elegans. The sequence goes on along the minus strand of NC_060254.1, from coordinate 87,300,699 downwards.
ATTGCTTTAGCAATCATCTTTCAGCAATCGATACTAATGAAGGATCGATAAGGAGTTTCAGATACAGTGTGGGGTTGTTAATGGAATTGCATTATTTCCATGAAAAAAATATTTTTTGCACCCATCCCCTAATCATTTTATTTAAGCTACCAGGATTCGTTGCGAAACAACTCAAAAACCTCGGCTGCTTAAAATCCTTACAGGTTTTCGCGAAATAAAGGCGGAGTGGGAGGTGTTGGAAAACCAACCGTAAACGGCTTACGGTGCTATGCTCCCATTTGGGAACAGATATGTTTTTATTCGTGCGTAGGTTTCCGCGGCGTTGTTCACGATGACTGCTAATTTTCGGGTTTTCCAGCCGCGTCTGTCGTTTATGATTGACAACAGTTTCGGAAGCCATCCTGCTTCCGTCTTCAGGTCGAAGGTGAGAAGCACCTACCCAAGGCACATCAGGAAAGCAATTGAAATTCACAAAACACAAAATATTAACAGGGACAACGGCTACCCAATCAGCAACGTTTGGAAGAGAGTTCTGACCAATCAGCGCATAGGAGGAGATCGGCCAGTGCTATACAAGACGGCAAAAAATGAAAACTTCTCACCTTCGACCTGAAGACGGAAGCAGGATGGCTTCCGGAACTGTTGTCAACCATAAACGACAGACGCGGCTGGAGAACCCGAAAATTAGCAGTCATCGAGATTTTTTAAAAATTCATGAAAATTATACTTCATATCTGTGGTTATTTTTGTATCTTTTATTATGTAAATAAATTATGGAAGTAATTTATTTAAAGTGAATCACATTACTTATGTATACATTGTATGTGAATTATACATTTTCAAAATTGGTTAAACTTTTAATGTAAGACACTGTCTCCGGCGTTACTTTCTGGAACTGTTTCACGTTGAAAATAGAAATACTTTGTTATATTCCACGCTTAATTTCACATGGTACGACTCATATTTCTGCATATCATGCTATCATCAGGTGCAATAATGAACACCAGGTAAGCGCAAACCACCCACTGAATTGTACCTGATGATAGCATGATATGCAGAAATATGAGTCGTACCATGTGAAATTAAGTGTGAAATATAACAAAGTATTTTTTCACTGTTTCATTCAACTATTTTGCCCGGTAGTATTTGAAATCTTGGTGGTAGAGACGTGAAAAGATTCGGAGAATCGAAGATTTTAGCTACCACGTGGGAGGCATTACTAGACAATAGCCAAGGTGGGATATGGGGACGCGACTTGAGTAGCAGAAGGAAGGAGATGGGTAGGAGAAGGTGATGGATGAGAAGTATGGCGTATGAGGGGGAAGCGAAACCCGGGGACATGGGACTGATTGTCCTACCGGTTATTCACCGTGACGTCTCCGTGACGTGTAAATGCGTCGTGGCTTGACCCTCGCCGTGACCCTGAGCACGGTCCATCCTCCTCCCTACCCCCACCTTCACTACCGTGATTCCATACCCTCTCCGACATGAAAATAGGACCTCTTCACCGGGGTATTTAACCCTAGGAAGACTGAAAAAAAATTATCGCGTAGTAGCCTGACTGGGTCCAATGGACCCTGAAACATTTTTTCCACAATATTACCAGTTTGTGATGAATTTAGACTGAGTTAAGTGATGGTTTCCATCTTATTTAGATCCTCAACATATTTGTTCGTCTTTATTATTATTAAATTATTTTGTTTTAAGCTACTACTGCAGCGGAGAATAATATTATCCCCTCTACCAGAAATATCACTCCACCTTTCCCATTTTTATCAATGTTCATTAGCACAGTAACATTAACACAAATTACAAAATGGATTTATTTTCAATGATAAATTAGATGCATAACAAATTTAATGAAACAAAAGTATGATGAATTTACTAAAGTTATTAAAAACTGTTATGCTACTACAGGCACTGATTGCAAAAAATTTCTGAATGATCTTGGCATATAATTTGTGCACATTGTGAAGAGGATGTTCGTGTCTTTCTATCCCTTTTGTAGTTGCACTTACGACACTTATTTTCCTAGGTTGCTAAGGTTGTCAAGGAGTGTGCCACATTTTCTTTTTCGCGATGTAAATTCTTCCGATAGTTGAATTTCTCTTGGATTCCATGATATTCATGAGATACCACTTTGTTAGGAAATCCTGTAGGCAGTATGGCATTTACAGACGTGAGCTCGGGTGGAATCTCTCGTTTGTTTTACCTCATGATCTCTACAATCGCTAAACCTTTGGAAAGTATTGGGCTACCTACTTATGTTTCCGGCTGATTGATCCCTCAACCATACGTGTAATTAATCTTTTCCCTTGATTGACCTCTCGACTTTTATTAGATTCTCTACCTGTGTATACTTGGACATTCCACTTGTATGAATCACTACTACGACTTGCAGCCAAAATTTTAATTCAATACTTTCCTGGTTTTGATGAAACAAACTCTCTAAAGGTACAGCGCCCACGGAACATCAATAACTGTTCGTCAACTGTCATGCAGGATCCTGGCACGATTGCATATTTCAAATATTCATTCCGCCCATCAAATATCTCTCTAATAGACTGCAACTTGTCTTCGCCTCTGCTTTTCCTCATTTCTGTCGCATTATCAAATCAAATAACCCGCAGTATTACTTTTGACTCCATAAACTGTTGCATATTGGTCGCCCGTCTGGTTTACTCCAAAGTTGTGAAAATTTTTCATTTTTGACTAGTAAAAATGATATGTATTAGCATTGCCAGAACCTTATTTATTTCAGTCATCTTCTTCATTCTACAAAGTTTGAAAAACTATATGCCTTTCAATGGTGGACCATTTTCTAACAACATCAAAGATGTTAGGACGCAAAATTAGCAAAAAAGCAGAAGACAATAAAAATTCCGCACGACGCACGGGATATGACGCAAAATATTACGCCTTCGCATTCTACCCTTTTTAGTGGCATGAGGTTTTGTTTACCACTCCTCTTTCAGATTGCGTGAAATAAAAATATCTCCCGATAGGAATTCCCTATTTTCGCATTTCTATCATCTTCTCAGAAAGATGAAGAAAAATCGGCCAAGGTTCAGTTCTTCTCCATCCTTATTCAACATTTTAGGCTTCATCTCCACCGGAGTCACTACTACCCTCCTCCTGTTAGCGCCTCCTGGAATAACAGCAAATGTCGGCAGGCAGCGAGACCACTCCAGCTTGCACTTCAGACTGTCCACCACGAAAGCACCGCAGACGCTATATGAACGGTCTCACATATAAAACTAACAGATTATGGGACTGAATGTAGATAATTCACACTGTGTGTGCGTCCAACCAGAGAAAGTTGCAAACACTACCCATTACGAAACGATGTGGATACATGTTTCTGACTGTGTCACTCTAAATGTGACATTAGAAGAGTATATGAAAGGCTTCAAGCCAATCCATAAAAAATGCCCACTAATTGGTAATAACTATCACCTACGACTTTGTTTATATCTCCATAAACATTGAATCTCCCAAAAATACTAAGTAAATAAGAAAATTGCTGATAAGTTGAAATGAATTACCCATAGCATTGAAAATAGTCGACTGGGTCCAATGGACCCAGTCCGTCCACTATGTAACTTTGCAGTATACTATAAAATGTAATGAGCCCATTCTCGTTATTTCTTGCTATGTTTTAGAGGACATATATTTAGGAAAAGCCACGGCATCAAAATCAGTTTCGTGCATTTTTGACATAATTATAAACTTTAAAAACTACCGACTGGGTCCATTGGACCCAGCCCGTCGTTCTAGGGTTAAATTCCTAGGGATGCCGATTCTGGGTGTTGAGATTGGAAATATGTGCCTATTAGGGCGTAATGCCTTTGGTTTAAACATGGTTAAAAAGCTAATGTTTAGAATATAGCTTTACCCAATCAAACGCTATGATGCATCAATTCATTATGAATAACGAACAACAACTGAAAACGTACTAACGAATACATATTGTAAGCTTTAAAATTGTTTAGGTTGACGCGCCTAAATGACGAGAATCTTCGTCATCCGTCCGGAACGTTCGGGAAAGAAATGACAAGAATTCTCGCCATCCGTACACAACGTGGAGAGGGAGTGGCGTTATAGAGATCCAGGCGTGAAGCATTGATTTCAGCCTCCCCCATCGTTGGCGTGGTTTTAATTAAAAATGTGAGCTATGCAGACTTTTAACTAATCTAATGTGTATTTTCGCAACTTATAAAAGGTACTCTTCATTTTAGACACATATGCTTGTGCTTTTTTATGCAATTTTAGAAAGTTCGAAGGCTATCGCGACGTTTTTGTTTTAGCTCTCGTGACATCCTTCCGGAATGACGTCGCAATGCTTTTAAGTGCTGAAGCTGTTGTCACCAAACAAGCAAAACGCAACAAAATCACGTAAGATTATCAAAATATAGATGCATTTTCATGAATATTTTCACATGTTTCGGAAACTTTTGTAATTTTTACCCTTTGTAAACCAAATGTTTTCAATTTTGACCTTTGAGTTATATACTTCACTTAGTAAGGCGGTGAAGAAACTATTCGTCATTTCATCACAAGGCTAGATCAACGTCCGGAGAAGGCACATGAGCCCTGTTTGTGAGTGGGTAACAGGCAGATATTTTTGGAAAAAATTTCAGAAATTTTTTTGAAAAATAAACTTATGTTCCCTATCTTTTGAAAGAAATGTTTAATTCCTAATTTAAAATGATCGAGTTTTTTTCATAAACACAGGATACGGGTGGACGTAAAAGCAAATAAGTACTACCATAAAGTAAGAATATATATGTACTGTACCACGTATGTATATATGTATGGTACTACGCACAGCATTTGGAAATATTCATTATTTTCTTGGAATGTTTCCGTACTCATTTTCAATCATTTATTCCTTGCATCATTGTATTGCGATACAGGGGTTGGTATAGTACAGCCTTTCATTTCTTTCTTTCCCATGCCAGTTCTTTCATTCCATTCTTGTCCTTTTTTCATGGCCCTCTCTACCCATCCCAAGTAATTATCTCTTCCCCAAAGATTAAAATATAATGAATGAGTAAATGAACTTATATATAATAAGTTAAAGTTAATAAAGTTATGGAATTTAATATCAAGATGACTGATTTTTCCCTACTGCTGTGTGTATTCATCACTTTATCATTATCTTCAGCTCATCAGCCCAGTGCAGGCCTTGGCTTCCTCTAATACATGCCTCCATTTAGTTCTTCTTCTTATTTTGTCCCTCCATATTGTTACTTCTCTTGCCTCATTGGCCTCTTTCCCTGCTTTTTCCGCTGGTATCACTGACCATACCTGACTTCCATGTCGAAGCATGCTCCAAATATAGGTTCTTATAAAATGTTTCTTTACTTCCATGTTAAACATTTCCCGCTGTATGCAGGTCTCTCTTTCGTGGAATGCTCTCTTCGCTTGGGCTTTTCTGCTGATAATAGGGTAGTTTCCTTCATCAAAAAAAACGAAATGCATTGACTGAGATTCCTTACCCACCATTAGTGTATTCATAATATACAAATTATTTGGTTTTAGAACTCCCAGTTTAGACGAATGGCAACGGCCAATTTTAACCTCATTTGAAAAAGGCCAGAATGGCGCCAATGCCATTCCACTCCACGTGACGTCACAGGAACCTAGTTTCTATACGAGTAGATAGGATTTTTACATCGTCTGAGGTTACCAATGCATGCATGAGGCACAGAGCTCAGGGAAACATCTCTTAATAATCACCTATTAAAACAGGCTTAGATCGGAAAGTTTTCTTCGCTTGATAGGGGAATAATAATCCTTATTTAAGCCAAGCGATACCTGCTAGCAGGGTACTCAACTACCTGCTAGCAGCCTGCGTCGTATCAGCACTCAAGCCTCGCCCCAAAGTCACCTCACAAGGCGGTAGGGGGAACCAGAAATACGTCACAAGGACTTTTCCCATCATTCCTACTTAGCCGTCGCGTTTTCGCGCGCTTGAAAATTTTCACTTTTTATTTAATCGCGAAAAATAGATATGGTCATTTAAAAATCTAATAGCGTAAAATACGTACTCCAGGAGTAATAATCTTTCGATTTAGGCAATAAAAAAATAATAGTAAGCCACCCTATTTCTTTCTTGCTTCTCCCGTCGCTAGTTATTCTGCTAGTCAAATAACAGAATTTCTCCAAACCTATTCTTTACTAATTGGGCTGTAGATTTTCCTTGTTCTTCACTTACTTTCACATCTACCGCGAATCGCGGTCATCACCCTTCTCACTTGGGCCGCTGCTCTGCGATGGAGTGTCCTGTCCCCTTCGGCCGACGGCGCGATTTTTACGAGCCGCTGTCTCATTGAAAATTCATCGCGAAAATCCCCGGGCGTCCACCCGATGAACTCTACTGTTTCTATCTGGGGGGATCTTTATGGCGCAGCTATCGCGGGTGCCAAGGCGGTCTTGGAAGAATGGGGAGGTCAATGAGAATTCCAAGTGACAAAGACAATGTGCGCGTGGAGCGGAATAGTGAAAGAAATCCTGCGAAGAAAGCTTGATCTGTTCATAGGAAGCAAACCATTTTTATATTTTCTACGTCCTAGAATTTAGTTTAGATCAGGTTATCTTCATATATCGAAGAGATATGACCTCTATCTTCGTTCACGATATGAAGTAGAATTTAATTTATAATTTTTAAGACCACCGATGTCGTTAATTGATGACAAATAATTGTCATTTTATGTATCCAATCGTTTGATAATCGCCCTCTACCTGCCCATAAGATTGAGATCTTATCATCTTTGATTTGTTAGGTAGGTTGAATTCAAGGCTAATAGCCACGATCGAATTGAAAAAATCGCCAAAAGATTACACCAATGATCAACGGTACCTGCTTTATACTGCGGATATATCCGTTCGTACTATTGTGAAAAAACACCTTAAAATTTGTTATTTCTTTAAAGTATTAGCGCAAGAAAGAATGCAATAAAATTTGAACATTGGCTATTCAAAATAATCGATGCACCTCAGATATACGAGGGTCATTCAGTGCACCACATTTTTTTAAAAGCCGATCTATGAGTAGTAATTGAAAAGTAGATCAATGTTGGTACTTCACAATTGATGTTTGTTCTCTGCGCTGATGAAGTTTGACATTGTTCTAGCTCATAGCAGAACAGTAGTACAGCGTCAAAATGGCGTTTACACACGACTCACGTTAGAAGCAGCGTGCTGTTATTGAATTTTTGTGTACAGAAAAAGAAACGGTGGTGAACATCCATAAACGTTTTTGTGAAGTGTATGGCAACGCTGTAGTTGGGAGGAGTGAATTTGGGCGATGGGTAAAAAAAGTAACAGCCTCAGGAGATGCAGAAACAGAGCTCCATGATTACAGGGGCGCAGCTAGGAATTAAGGCTGGGGGGGTGTCGGTGCAACTAATACCGGGGTGTGTGGGGGTATGGAATACCCACCAGGATAAGCGGTAGGTGCGACATTAATAAATTGCGGAATTTTAAGATAAATGGTTCAAAATCGTTAGTTTTACGGCTTTCTGAGGGATATTTTATTAACCTTTACACTATTCTTTTAGCAATATCAATCCAATTAAGTAAAATGGATTACACATAAAATTTCTCTGAGCTCTGGGGGGGGGGGGGGTTTATCACCCCAAAAGCCACCCCTCGCTGTGCCACTGCCATGATCAGCCACGCTCGGCATGGCAACGCCTACAAGACAAGAGATTTTACCACCAGGGAATACATACTCCCCAAAAATGTTGGCGCTAGGCCTTCGAACGTAATGGGTACTACGTAGAAAAATAGGGCATGGACAATACATATTGATGCATATTGTCACCGAATTCTGACGCTTTACAATAGACATATTCTGAGAAAAAAATAAGGGGCATTACTTATTGAACGACCCTCATATTTCACAGGCCAACAAAAAATTTTTGTTTGAAAACTTTTTTATTTTAATAGCTGATGTTTATAGATTTTGATGTTCTGAATCCAAACCTGGCCTTAGTTTTTGTATAACCCATAGTTTCCATGTAATATGTATTTAATATTTAGTCTAATACCCCTGTATGGTATACAGGGAGATCAATGAAACACTGTGTTACATCATGAAATTGTTTATATTTACTACAGCGAGATAATACAGGGTTCACTTGTCAACTGGAATTGGTCTACATTTTCTTTCCCTGTTTTCCTTGAAGCTTCTTGTGTAGCTTTTTCTGCGATGAATCGCTTGATGAACTTTCGGTGAAGAAACAACAGTAATCCCCATTATATTTGTTCGTTGGACCTACTTTTTAAATTTTATTATAACTATAAAAAAGCTGTTAAATTCTAAAAATATTTCTTGAGTTCATAAATTTATCTGTAAAATGTGAATAAATGGTGGGTGATACAACTTTAAAACCATCATATTTGGATTCAGCAACTTTAAAAACATAAGAATAAGGTATTTTAAGTAAAAAAGTTTCTTCATCGCTGGCCTGTGTAATTTATCAGACTCAAATGAATATTCCAGAGGAAAGGTGCAGTTTACTCTTATAAATCATGCTCTCCTATCCCAAAGGAAACGCAAGAATATATTTTACAACGCATGAGGGTTAAGTTATATGATCGGAGTGATGGTACACAGGGGACATATTTTATTGTCTCCATCCTTTCGAGTTGCTTGGATGTTTCAGCCTTTTTGTCATATTGCCATATTATGTGAATGCACCGGATGTGTGTGGGACAGCTTTATATTACTGGCATTAACTTTACTCTTGACCTTAAAAGGCACATAGCGCATTAGAATTGAATAATCGGTTTGAATCTCGTAATAAGTGGAAGTATTTTATCCGGTGAAATTATTTTAGCCACGTCAAATCGCTACAGAGTTACAGCCAAAGTTGTTTCAATGATGAGAATAATGAAACCTTGATTTCATTATTTGAAGATGAAAGTACACAGAAGATCAACAGTCACGTTAGAAACTGCCACAATTCATATTTTCATACCATTTTGGGTTGAATCGTATGTCATATCTCAGGGATGAAATGATCTTGTTGTGCAGTAAGGGAATGCCCTTAGTCCCGTCTTCAGTTGAGTTAAATACGACCGACCTTAAATCCATCACATATGATTTGACTGGTCTTCTGGCTGACGTGGAAATACAATTTCTTCGACACATCCTTCATATCACACTCCTCTCGCCCTATAACGTCCCCGTCAAGTCTCCATCCCATTCGTCAATCGTCCTCCGAGGTACCTTCTCCTCATTCCTTGGTCGTCCAGCTCCGCTACTTTCCCCTCTTGGTTCTCCGAGAAGGTCTAGCAGCGGAGAGGAGTGGATGGAAGGCTTCGCTGCCGCCGTGAATGTGGAGATTAGTGAAACCGGAAAGGTAGTCAGCCGATCAATCTCCCGGCCTCAGCTCCTACTTCCCCCCCCTCCTCACTCGCTGGACGCCATCGAGGAGAGATTCCACAACTCAAGGTTATGAGCGCGACCAATAGTTTGTCTGCATCTAAGGGAGGTACTTCTGCTTAAAAAATATAAAATGAAATAAAATTTTACATTAAAAAAACCTTATTAGGTACCTACTGAGAATAATACTGCTAAATGTTTGCAATTATATGAGCAAGCTGTAATCGAATGAGAGAAAATAATGTATCATTGAATTATCGATTCAAAAAAAGGTTCTTTGAAGCTCATCTGCAGTAAAAAACAAGAAAAATTTTCATTTATTTTATGACATCGATGTGTAAGTACATATATATCTTTTCGAAAGTATACACTGGACGCCAGCAAGGAAAGCATCCGCTAATCAAGGTTATGAGCGCGGTCAAAAGTTTGTCCACGCCACATCAAACGGTACTCATGCTTATAAAAATTTAATTTCTCTTTTATCGAGTTGAAGCCGACGCTTAAAAACGATAAGAACATAGAAATATGTAAAAACTGGCCTTTTCAACTCCTTCCTTGAAATTGCGTCATCATTTAAACTTAACAATTGAGACATAAAAGGAGTATTGAACTTAATCGCATTAAAAGAACCTACCTTGCCTAGATTGAGGAAAATGCTCTGATATTTTAACTCTATTCATGATGTATATTAGTATCGGGAAAATTAATATGAAATTGTGTGATACATATTTGTAATTTCGTTAGTGTAAAAAGGTTCTTTGAACATTACCTGATTTAGAAAACAAGAAAAATGTACATTCCTGATTTGAAATTAATGCGTATATGCAAAAATCTCTCATGAAGCAATTTTTGAATAGGTATATGTACCCTCTAGCTTGTTCGTTCTTGTCTCTGTCGAATACTTTGCGAGAACTTATCAAGTACAAATTCGTATGACTTTACCACAGACAGTATATGGGAATCATGCTAGCGAATCATGTCCATTGATTTCCCTGTGATTTTATGCGTTGATTTCTTCCTTCCTAAAGACTTTGTATACTAAATTCAGGTCATTTGAACAATTATTTGCTGCTGTGAGATCTTTGAGAAGCCATAAAATAGACGCATGGTGACACATTCATGTTTCTCCATCATCCTCCCTCGTAGATCTTCGACATATAAACCAAAAGATTTAAATACAAAAACATGTAAAAGTATAAGGAAACAAAGCTTTGTAATGAAAAATTGCCATGAAGTTTTTTACGCAGTGAATTAACTATAATTATAATAAACCCAAATTGAGAAAATTGGTAGTTATCTTTTGTTTATTTCGAGGATTCTTCCCAATAGTAACCTATTGTTCAACTGCACGAAGGCTGTAAATAATTAAGGCTCTTGTTTCTGTTATTTTACTGAAAAAAAAAACATTTGAGAATCCGCATTTCTCTTTATCTTTTATTTGCATAAAATTTCGGCACGTTTTGAGTTCATCGTGTGTGATATTAGATGGCAATATTAAGTAGATTTATTGCGGGCACCGTGGTCATTAGCTAGAGGAATATCATGGGAATCTTCCATTTAGCGTGGCTGCCACGAGGCTGAGCGATTATTTTTACAACCGTTTAAGGATCGCGCCTGCCTCAGCGTGCCCTTAGCAGATGAGCACATAAATGAGCAAAGATATATTATCCCATTAGGGCGATCATCCACTTCGCTCTTAATCGATTGACGCCGTGGATAATGGAAGGCAATCGTTTTCCTCAGAGCTCTGCCTTGCCGATTTATTTATGTATTGGTACATTAGACCGTGTCCTTTATAGATTAACAAGAATGATCAAATACTTTCAATGCATAGAAGTCTAGATTTTTATTCCATGGCCGAAAACTGCCCACAGTTGGCTCCCATCGAACTTCAGAGGAATTTGTATGTCGGAACTTCGGATGAAAAACAATCTGTAGCTAATTTACTCATTTTATAGGAATAATTTTATCTAATATGCTCCAATATAAGCAGAAATATAGCATTTTTGTCTTGGTACATTTCTCACTGACTGTCATTAATGGGATCCTAATCTTTAAGTAGTGAAATTGAGCATAGATTTCTGACACGCCGTTTAAGTATTTTTATCTTCAAATCCAAAATGGTATTTCAGCGTAATTTCAGCTGTTATTTTCATAATTTCATCAACGAAAACCTCATGCTTGCAGAAAAACGACGGAAAATCACATGAATTCGAGAGATGATTTTAATCGATTGTATGAATTTTGTTTTCACAGTATTTCAACCTGATTGGGTGAATCTCGATTCATTAATATTACTACTTGCGTAAGTAGCATTATATATTGTCATGATATGCTGACGAATGGATAAACAAGCCATAATTATTTTACACCATGAAATAGATAAGGCTAAACTGCCTTGCACTTATCCTGATTTTTCCCAGCAATTGCCTTACTATCTAGGGAGTGCTTCCTTTATCTTTCAAAACTCAACTGTTGTGCTATCATGTATTTCGGCAAATATTTTTTACTCTGGGCTACCCTATTTTCGTCTTACAACTTAAAATGTGTGTTTACTTTTAGGTGAACTGTGTTTGTTAGAAATATTTTCAAACTCTTTTCTCTGTAGGGAACTAAGATTAGTAATTGGGTTTGCATTATTAATAATCCATTGCAAGGGGACATGTTAACCTTCGTCTCGAACAATAAAAAGTGAGGGCTTCAAGCAGGCATTCGGCTTAAACAGTGCTTTCTATTCTATTAAATGGTAATTCTTTTCAGTGGGTGCGTGAAATAGAAAATCTGTTTTGGACAACATCAAACTGAATATGCTGTGGATAGTATGCATCCTGAAATATTTCTTGTTCGTGGGTTGAAAATAATAGCTTAAAATCAAATGTGATTAATTATTATATTCATAAGTATTCTACATGTATTTTCTCTTTTTTTATAGGTAAGTTCCTGTGAGAGTGGTTGCTTGGTGTTCTACTCAGGAAAAAACATGTTAATGACCTCCATCTTCTTGTAATCTACAGAAACCTGTTTTGGTGGTAAGTTATGCTTCTTCACTTAAGGATAATTATTTCATAGCGTTGAAATAATTCTATCCGAAGTATTAATTTTTGACGTTAAAATTTGTTAAGCTGCACATTCTGCTATTTATTTCATTTTCATTCATCTCCAATCGATTTCGATCTGACATTTGAATGAGTAACGCCAAATATTCAAAGCAGGAATACGCTTACAGAACAGGTGCGAGAGTAAACGGGCCACAGCGTTCTCTCCTTCTTTTGATCATCATCATTCTATAACTATTTTCAACATGCAAACATTTCATTTACACATTATTCATGGCTTGGAAAGTTTGGAAACTAAAATTTGATGGAATATATTATATTTATAGCATTCCTTTTTTCAAACTTTTTCGTTATTTTTTAAACGAATCTCAACCTATTAATTGCCTTGAATGGACTGAAAATTGGCCCATTGGATCAGGTAAAATCTTGGAAGTAATAGAATAAATAGCAATTTTTCGATATATTTTAGCGTTTAAATATTGTATATTGTATTGTGTATTGAATACCTTTTAGTTTCCCTTCAGAACATGTGAATAAAAGATAAGTTTGTAGTTCCTTACCAGATTTTCGATAGTTATATGATCATTTTCAGAACTGGGAATTTAATAAGAAAACTCGGAGGTAAAATCTACCATTTAATATCAGAAATATTAATTAAAATGTTGTTTGTTCAATATAAATATACATGCTATATTATACATCTATATAAACGGTTGACTTTTCTTGCCGCGTCTCTTCACAATATTCTATGCCCTGAGGATGGCAATGTAATTATTCTAAATGTATTCGTTTTTTTGATACTTTTCATCACTTCGAAGTCGTCATGTGGGCAAACGCACAAATTATCACGTGTTTCTTAATATTTATCTATCTACTATAAAGACCACTTACGACCACTCATTCATTCACTCACGTATACAAATGTTTGGGGTGAACGAGACGAGATACGGCAAAAAGTCTAATGAAGACCCCCTCTAAAATTGTCTGAAACCCCAGGAAAAATTATGAAAACACTAAATTTACAATTATTTATCCGTTTATTCATATAAAATTGAGTGTATGGGGATTAGTTCAAAAAATGGCCACCAAATTCCAATGGCGGCGCGGCAGTCATACAAACGAACAATCATAGCAATCATAGCAACATATTTGTTTATGCAAACAAGAGGAGCTAAATTGGGAAAGAAGATAAGGGAAATGAAACGAAAAACTGATAAATATAAGGTAGTAAATTAAGAAAGTAATAATTGAAGTGTCTATTTCTTTGCGTCTTCTTTCCGCAAGAACAAACATCTGTTTAAATCAAAGCGCATTCAAATGAAAAGCGGAGAAATATAAGGTAGGAAATTAGTTGTTGTTATTGGTATATTACATCGAAAGTGTGGTGGTTATTAATTTTAAAGTTAACAAGTACACTAAATGCCAATTTAGAAATATGATTCGTGCTGTTGGCGATACACGATTGTGGTAGAAAGACTTTTAAACAAGTCTTGCATAATATAGGTTGGTAAAAATGATTTTATTTTCATTTTTTGGAATGGTGATAACTTTTTATTTTTGTTTACGTTCTATTTTCCGTTAATGTCCTTTTTAATGTACAATGTTATCCGTGAGCTGCAGGAGTGAATAGGCAGTGAATAATACAATATGGAAGATAAGTGCAAATAAAGGTATTTCTTATTCAATTATTTGTCTTGCGAAAATCACGTTTCCTTGAGTGACTAAGTTATTCAACTGTGAAAATTATCGAAATCTTGACATTCACAATGTCTTGTACACCAAAGGCTGTGATCCGTTACTCATCAGATTTATTGCGCATTGCGTTGGATATTAAAGCTGAGATATTTGTGTATCCCCATTCATTAAAACTTTAAATAGAGGTATTTCTGAAGTGAAATCATTCGCGATCACGATAAATAATATTTCAATAAAATTCATCATAGGTACTAGCCCCAATTCGTGCTAAGGCGCATTTGTTCTAGATATTGATATTCTGTCCCTACGTAATTCGCTTACGAAGGGGAACCGCTGTTACATCTTATTCGTATATCAAGAATTTGGTTGAGTTTTGTGGAAAATAATTAATAAACGTGTTTTTCATTGTAATACGTAAAATCGTTTAGTTATGATATTACGTATGCATTGGGTGTTACAGTGGAACGTGGTCTCAACGTTTTTTGTATTTGAACTCGTAGAAATTTATTTCACTTTTTTAGCTCCACAGAAAAACGTTTCTCTTTATAAATATTTGCATTCATATTGTAGCCTACGTACCATGCGCTCGTTTTACGTGAAAGTGGAAATATTGCTTATACCTAAGCTAGCCAGCTTAAAAGTAAACGATCCTTAAGTAACAAGTAGCAAACAAAAAGTGTAAGACCTCCCACAGTGAGCATAACAGGCCGCAGGCCTTTTTCGGGGGGGCCTAGGGGGGGCAGAGCCCCCCCAGCGAGCTAAGCGAGTTATATTAATATGATGGAGTCCCAATGCATTGTTAAAAGAGCAAGTTAGCCATAGATTAGAAAGGATAAATATGCTTTTGTTAACTTGATAGTTGCTCTTCAAGAAGGCGCCGAGGCGTGGAAATGGATTAAAACTGAATTTTATTCCACATTTATTCATAAGATTCTGTTTTAAGAGCTAAATCGGATATTGTGGAATTAGTTAAGCTTCATATGAACCATGTAAGTTTTTTCTCGAGAAAGAACTTTCTTTTCATTTCATCCTCGACGACCAGCGACACACCCATTACAACCTTTGAATGAATTTTTTTGTGCAACATTTACAAAAATACGATTTCTAGTATCTATATTCTTTCACCTTTTTGGTGTTTTCCAATAACATATTGATAGAACTGTACCAAGCGGCAGCGTCCTAATAGGCATAATTATATTTTCCTCGCAGAAAATGAACACTTATATAGTCTTTATATAGTATTTAAGTATCATTTTCATAAAATGAGAGAATTGAGCTTTGGTTGTAAAACTAAGTATATGCATATTTATTTTAAATTATTCCTTGATTGGTTGATTCCCGTTACCAGGAGAAAATATGACGTGGTTATCAAGAAAATATATTCATGCGTCCATTCAAACATTTCTTGTTACAATACATGATACAAAAGATATATTGAGTTGCGCATGACTTGCGGACCAGCTGGTCTTTTTATCATTTGCATTTTTTTCTATACACGATCACTGTTTTTCCCCTTTTTTCCATTTTACCCATGGCAGTAGTATGTTTAAAATGTGAGAAAAGTATGGTTGAACAAATTTAAAACCTCACTTACTTGAGTTCTCATTATTTTCTTTATTTTTTTATTGAGTTGTGTATTCCTCCCCAACCAGCTGGTCTTTTTATCATTTCCCTCATTATGTCCATGTATTTCCCCTTGCTTCTATTAGATCTATGGCGGGAGTGAGTTTCAAATGTGAGAAGAGTGTAATGGAGCGAAGTTTTGATTTTTTCTATTGAGTTGTGTATGCCTTGCGAACCAGCTGGTCTTTTAATTATTCCAGTTCTTTTTCCCCCAAGGTTCACTGTGTTTCCTCACTTTTCCATTTTATCTATGGCGGAAGAAATGAGGATAATCGAGCGAATGTAAAACCTTCCTTACACGAGTTTTCATTCCCGTTGGATAGATGGATAGCGCTATGCTAACCGAGCTTCCTTCAATCAAAAAACCCTTTGCTAAGTAATGGGTCGAAGGAGAGGTGGTTGCCGGGAGACATTGGCTTATGTTGGAGAGCTATACTTACGTCTATTGTAAATTATTTGAATCGTTGATACTCGTTAACTGGGGATAAAATTACGTGGCTGTTTAAGGTACATATTTTTCCGTCTATAAAAGTATTTTATGTTGCATTGCATGATGCAAAAGGTGTATTGAAATGTATATGCCTTGTGAACCAGCTAGAACTTTTATCATTACCATTTTTTCCTCTTCATGACTATTGTAAGCCCCCCCCCCCCCCGCTTTTCTATTTGATCAATGGCAGAAGAGAGTTTAAAATGTGAAAATAGCGTATTTTAGCGAATTTAAAACCTGCCTTACTTTTCATTTTTTCAATTGAATTTTTGAGTTTTCATTTTATTTTGTATTTATTCTATTTCTCCCGAACAAGCTGGTCTTCTAATCATTCCCATTTTTTCCAGTCTATCTTTGCTATGTTTCCCCTCTATTCCAATTAATCTATGGCGGGAGAGAAGAGTGTAATCAAGCGAGTGTAAAACTAACCTTACACGAGTTTTCATTCCCGGAGGATAGATGGATAGCGCTATGCTATCCGGGCTTTCTTCAATCAAAACACCCTTCGCTAAGTAATGGGTGGGAGGAGAGGTGGTTGCCGAGAGACATTGGCTTATGTTGGAGAGCTATACATGCGTCTATTGTAAATTAATTGAACCGTTGATACTGGTCCACTGGGGAGAAAATTACGTGGCTATTAAAAATGCATATTTTTCCGTCCATAAAAGTATTTTATGTTGCATTGCAAGATGCAAATGATGTATTGTAATAAATATGCCTCGTGAAACAGTTAGTCCTTTCATCATTACCACTTTATCCTCTTCATGACCATTTTAAACCCACTTTTCTACTTGATCTATGGCAGGAGAGAGTTTCAAATGTGTAAATAGTGTAATCGAAAGAATTTAAAACCTCCCCTACTTGAGTTTACATTTTATTTTTTATTTGTTCTATATCTCCCGAACCAGCTGGTCTTCTTATCATACCCATTTCTTCCAGTCTATGTTCGCTATGTTTCCCCTCTTTCCCATTTGATCTATGACGGGAGAGAAGAGTGTAATCGAGCGGGTGTAAAACTTAACTTACACGAGTTTTCATTCCCGGCGGATAGATGGATAGCGCTATGCCATCCGGGCTTTCTTCAATCAAGACACCCGTCGCTAAGTAATGGGCGGGAGGATGACGCGCTGGCCCCGGGGTCCAGGTACTTCATATCTGTCAAGCCGTTCGGACCGGGACAGTTTTTATTCTCTCCCCCTCCCCACCCACTTCCCCTCCACCTTTCCCCTACGTTCTCACTCCTCTCCTCCCAACTTTCCCCTTCCACTCCCCTCATCGCACCCCACACCCTCCTTGTCTGGCGCATTAGTGGCGCCGGTGCTGCCGAAATCGTTTCTGTAAAAAGCCAACAGCTGGCCGTATGACGTGGGAATTTTCCCTCTCCTTTGGTAGGCTATATCTACCTGCTTATGAGCAGGGCTGGACAGTATTACAAATAATTTTCTTTTTAAATGCGTATTTAAACTACATTTTGTAATTTGTGTTTGGTATTTTAAACACACGACCCTAATGAATCTGGTATTATGTATTTCAAATAAAGATTTTGGTATTTTTGCATTCTAAAGTAAAAAACACAATTGTGAATACCTTTGAAGTACCTTTTACATGACATTTGATGACATATCTGTAGCATTAAACTTCAAAGATTAATTCTTTTTCGTTAGAATCGTTTTATTTATGATAGAAACTGTCCATAACTTGCCAAGACAGGTTATTATTTAAGATTT
Organism: Ischnura elegans; assembly: GCF_921293095.1. NCBI lineage: Eukaryota > Metazoa > Arthropoda > Insecta > Odonata > Coenagrionidae > Ischnura > Ischnura elegans. The sequence continues at coordinate 87,282,711 of NC_060254.1, read as the reverse complement.
AAGATCTCTTAGTTTCCTTATAAATGTATTTTGAAATTTAAAAGGTATTTAAAATTCTATTTTGTAGCTAGTTTTCAAATACCCATGCCAAAGGTATTTTCTAATTCAAATGCATTTGGAGCGGTATTTTGAAAACATTGCTTCTTTAAATTTTATTCATTTATTTATTTATTTATCACACACCCTGTGGCTACCATACTGAAATTACCACGATGTGCAAAGTACATAATTGCCAACTTTTATGCGGAACCAATAAGCAGTAAACTGGACAAGTACTATGGGCGAAATATTACAGCTTCACGCATATGAAGTCTATTAAATAGAAAGACGTAATATTACGTCCATGGCACGCAAAGTGTTGACGTCCATCCTGCACTATTCTTTGCTTCCTAGAATTCTCCACGACACCTACTTCCTCATCTATCCTCTATGTTAGCGAGGAGATCGATTCGAGGAAATGAGAATGCCTATTCAATTGTGTATCCATTCATTCCGCCTCAAAGTCTCCTCACAGACGGGCGCCTCTCGGTACCGTGCCACATTCTGGTGACAAAAACCGGTGAGGAAAAAAAAGCCAGGGCCAAACGAATGCCTACTTTCACCGCTGCGCCGATGATAGCGTTATTTCTGACCGCGTCCCTTCCGTGCCATCTTTCATGGATCTCGAAGTCGCTAGGCCCTTTACGCTGCCTTTAGCTCTTCCTCCATTTCATACTCCTTTCACGAACACACAAACATCGGTGTTTTGGTCCATTGACGTCCTTCTGACTGATGGATGTTCCCCGCCGCAAGAGGGAATGGACCTACCAGAACTTGGGGATTTTTTTATCTCCTTCTCTCTCTTGGTGGAGGAGAGTTGGAAGCAATTTAATTCGGAAGCCAAGGGTAGGGGGTGGCCGAAGTAGGCATGGTAGGAGAGATGCAGAAGAAGGAAGGTAAGGGGTATGAAATCGGACGGTGGCATAGCCTCAGGGAACGAAGTGAAAGAGATGAAAGCGAGGCTGGAGGAGAAGTGACGTAATGTGGCGGAGTAAATAAATGACGTCACTCGGCATCACATTGAAAAGGAACTTCGATATTACGTTGTCATCAATTTTCCGGGAGCGATACAAGTATTTCATGTGAAGGCGAAGAAATCACTCATAAGAAATGCCACGAAAAATTATCCGCAGGAGCGAACGATCCAGAGGGAGAAAATGAACGAAATTCGAATTGAATTAGTTGTTCTCGGGTTTCCAACTCCGTTTGTCTCTTTCGTGGTTAGGGTCATGTTGCCATCAATTCTCCGAACGTTTGCCAACAGCATGCTGGCCCTAACCCGGTTGGATACCCGAGAAGAAATTATTTAAGTCATATACAGGGAGAATATCAGTTTCTTCGGAATTCGAATGTGATCAGTGAAAGTATAAACAAAAATTCGAAGAGAAATATTTCCATCACTGCCGTCAAGACTAATAGTTTATATACAAATAGCTAAATAGACAAAAAGTTTATAATTATGATGCATTTTCCCTTTTTTATTTATATTTTCTCTCGAATGTTAGGTTTAGAGCTAAATTTTTGCATTGTATATAACGTAGAGGCAAAAGGATGTATTTTGTTTATAATTTTAGGTAAACATGAAATCCTTTTCATTAGCAATGCATGATTACCTTGATTATAATTAATCACCGAGGATAAGCATCACCAGAGTATTTTGAGGTGTATCGTCACATTACATTTGGTGGGAGATGTAATAAGATAGGTTAACATTAATAAAAAATAGGAGATAGCAACATAATTTTAAGCCTAACCATATTCTGAGATCACCTGTTGGAAAAAATTGATAACACCATTTGGGCTTTTTGTCTCCTGGCTCATGACGCGAGTTAGGCCGTTTGCCTCATAAGCTTCATAGAATGGTGTCTTCATTATCCTTCTTGTGAAACAGCACCCAGAAGCCCTCGCCTCGAGAGGTGTAATAATCTCTGACAACGGTCAAGCTCTCTCATGTAGGATACCTCAACAATCACATGTTATATAATGGAGTCCCGAATTGGTTCTTTTCGGACTCGGTGAAAATATTTATCATGGCCACGGATGCTTGGGAGCAATCTCGGTCCCGAAAATGAGCGTGCCAGCGGAAGATGGTCTGGGTGGGGAGAGTTGGGATGGGTAAGTGGGAGGCTGGAAAGGAGGTGAAGACGGAGAAGGTACAAACGATGGAGGCAATGGCGGCGGGAAGAAGAAAGGCGAGCGACCGGAGACCGGAGAATCGTTCCTCGGTGCGAGCGTCGGTGGATGGACACCGTGAAGAAGCGGCCACACAGCAGCGTGGATAAAAGTCGGACGCACCAAAGAAGCGAAAGAGCAAACAGCAGGCAATGAGCGGGACAAGAGACAAAGCTTGAGCTGAACCTTTTCCAAAAACAGTAAAACTCGCTTATAACGAATTTATGGGGACCGTCGTTCTATTTTATTATAAACGATACCTATTTCGTAGAAAAGGTATCGGCTGATATGTCGTCTGTTTAATTTTCTTCGGAGAAATTGATGAAGAAAATGATTGATACTATTTTCACCCACAAGAATTGATGATACTTTCCGACGATTCCCTTTTTAGTTTTATCGTCAATTGTCGAGTTTCTTTAGGAGTCAATCCAGCAGCCATCATCTTACGTTTCGTCCGCTGAACAATGCTTCTTCATTAAGGGGAACTTTATGCTCCTTCTAAGCTTACATATGCAAGTATCGCATAATTACAAAGGTTCGTTCGAATTTTTTTGAGTTTTGTCTTTCAATGTAACATTTCCTTTGGCCTATTCGCATTTTCCGTAAGTTTTTGTACTTCCTATGGTACCACTAAATCCATTTAGTCTCCGACTTTATGGAAGAGAAGTGAGTCTCCATAGTTCGCACACCTTTTAGCCACTCGAAAAGCATCTTCATAAACAGTAGGCTCTTTGCCTTCGTTCTTGGATTTGAAAATATCGCGAGCAATACAAAAATATTTCATCACTCCTCTAAAAGTTGGGAACGTCGTTTTTTTAACGCCGACGAGACGCAGAAAAGGGACACGTCGTCTCACTGTGCATTCTTTCTTTACCTTCTACCATCTGCGTGACGTTGACGCTGCGGGGGCGTTAGAATATTTTCTTCGTGGACGCGCACTCAAATTTGGTATTTTGTCGCTTAACTTGGCAGATACGTCAAAATTCACGAAATATTTTCCCTGAAGAGCAGTAGCTAGGCAAAATCTTTAGGGAATAACCATAAAATATTAATTTTTTCAATCTGTGACCCTCCCCCCATACATGGCACCTCAGCGAGGGTCAGACGTTCATCTAGAGGTCTCAAAATTTTCAGGCCTTATTTGTAATCAGTCTCACAACTTTTGTTCATTGGGTCAGATGGATTTGAAAAAATCGATTTTTCCAATCCGCCCTACCATATTGTCTTAATAATTTTAAGTGAAGTAAAAATGAAAATATTTGAATATGAAAAGCTTCTACTGTAGTAACATGAATACAATGTTGTAGTCTGAGCAGTCCTGTCCCAGTTGACGTTTCGGGTAATGTCACTAACTATTAGCTCATCAATTTCATTGCGAAACTAAATCAACGATGTTAGCACACAATTACTGCCTTGATTATTTTCGATACCTTCTTTTCGTCCTCAAATTTCCTCGAGATGAATCATATGATAATATATAACGTATTTGATTAACGCCGTGCTACTCAGCTACCTTGCATAGGTATACCCTAATTTACTACTTGATGTGGTCCATATACGTGAAACATATCATATGACAGCTGATGACAATGAACTTTATGAATGCTTTAACTCCTGGAAGCACCCCGTGACGTTAGCTTTTGGTATTAGAATTGAAACTTCTTGTATCGAGCCCGTTTTCAATAGCTTCGTATCAACATCTTTATCTGTATATTAACAACGTATTTTCAGCCTAGTATAACAAGGACCGAGCTAGTTTCAATCCCGTGCACGCATGGCATATGCCTGAAGGCAAATGATTAACAATTGGAAAACGGAAAATGGCTGTAAAAAATTTTGGATGATTACGTCTGGGAGAGAAAAAAATGAAGCGTTTTAAGATGAAGTGAAATGAAGAGAAGATACGAGATTTAATGGAATGTACATGCATAAAAAAGGTAGTTGCAGTGGTTTCCGTTCATCTACGATGGCCATCAAATGGCAGTCAAGTGAAGTAGCGGTTTCTCAGTCCACCCGCCAGAGGGCTAAGTTTTTGTCTCCCACTACGATCATCCACCTTCTCCCGAGATGCTTTTGTTTTTTGAAGGGCTCACCGCGAATGCATTCGTCATCCCCGAAATCACGTCTTCTCTTCGAGTGATAAAAAATAAATAAATAAGGCAGCCACTTCATTCCCACCTAGCTTCGCATCCTCTCCGCGTGGTGCTCTGGACTCATCCTCCTATTTTGGAGCCCATTCACTGAAATTTCAACGACGGATAGGGAGAATTTTCCAAGGAATTGGCAAGACACAGTAGAGGGAGAGAAAAGGACGAAGAGTGAGCGGAATGGTGGTGGTCATCCAGTCCGAAAACCCTTCTTGGAAACGAATGGGTTTCGGATCGGCGAACCTCTGCCTTTTTCCCTTGCCTCCTAACGTGTAATTTCGGTGAAATTCGTAATGGTCGTAAATGTTTGCCTTGTTGAGTGGGAGGGACAGTTGATGGGCGTGTTGTGTCTCAGGAAAAATATAATCTCACTTCCATCTTCCGCGTCCCTCTTTTCTGAAGAAGTAGAATGAAAATAACCGCTAATTCCCCATATTCCTCCTCCCTGATTTTCTCTCCCAGCTGAGAGGTTTACTTGGGAAATTATGGGTGGAGATCAGTAAGTGTAAAGCAATGGTTAGTAGAGTTGTACAGTTGTAAATAGGTTCAATTAAATAACCATTAACTAGCCAGTGGTGTACTTTGTGGAGTCACCTCACGTATTTCGTAAGGTAAAATGAAATTGTAGCTCTTAGAGTCTAGTTATGATTGAAGCTCCGATTTCTCTCAGTATTAATTCCCAATTTATCGATGTATTTACGTTGCTTCCCTAAGATTACGAATTTGATACTTCTATGAATTATGTTTTCATATAAAAATTTACTGGAAAGGCTGTTTGTGATTGAATTTAGCGGATTTGATAAACGCCGCTATTGAGCAAAATTATTTTTACATTATGTTGCTGCATGATACAGTCTATAGCTGTTCTGATTATTTTTATGTGATTCATCCACAGCTCACTTCGTGAGAGAAGTATTTGTCCGAGTCAAGCTTTTTAGTGATTACGATTCAAGTTCAATTTTTTTCCTCCTCGTTCCAAAATTGTCATGGATGCCTATGCTGGGAAATTCAGTTTTTTGCATGGTCATGAATGAAATCGGATGCGAAATATGCGCTATCATGCACACAAAAATTTTCGTCGAGTCTCTGAGATTTCTGCCCTCCGGGAATAATATTTTACGGTCCTGTAGGCATTCCATTCAATCTCGATTATAAATCCCTTAGCATATTCTTCTTTTTTGGGGATATAACAGTAAAGTGGAACATCTGGTGGTTGTTGGTTCTCTGACATGAAGATAAAATCATTACCTCAAATCTTTTCTTGAAATTATTCTTCCTGTCCGAAAAAATTGTCAACACTGTAACCAAACATCCTGACTCAGCATTGAATCGTATAAAATATCAACTTCATGACAACGTTTTAGCCCTCATCTGAAAATCATGATAATTTACCCACACTTTATTTAAATGGTTGTCCTCTCATCTAACTCAAACATGTGACTTAATCATGTGATATTATATCCAACCTAATGCCTGCTTTTTTAAAACCATTTCCCTAATACAAGAAATTAAAAAAATAAACAAAAATTCCTCTCTTGCGTAATTCAGGAAGTTTGGTTAAAATGGCGAAATTTCCCATAAATAAATGTCCCAGAAATATTTGAGTATCTTATTGCTTAATACCCGAAACTAAGCGTCGATTTCCATGGATGATACTAGCGCTAATCGTTTCTACTCGGGCATTCCGTTTATTTGTATGCATGAATGTACATGCTGGCCTTGTTGATTTCCATGGATTTAATAACTTGCACCTGTAATTGTCGTACAATTGCGTGGTATGAACTGTCAGAATTAAACATTTTTCAAACGTAAGGTATATACAATATTGTAATAAAGTTATTTTCTATTAAAAAAATCGCAGGTTTAACTCTACTGTTCCAAGGTCGAAATAAATCGCCCCCACTCACTGTTGGAATTTTATCGCGTGAGTTCATCAAAGTGTGCGCCAAATAACTTCTTTGGCCGTGGTGATTAGAGCTAATTATGAGTGAGTGTGTTTAATGACTTAGCGGGTGAACGGTTAATGCAAACCACATGATTTTATTGTAGATTGTTTGTATTATTCCGTGAAATTATGTTGCTAAGTTTGCTCCGGACCTGATAAAATTTATTTCTTTGTATGTCAATTAAAGATCTAAATTTTAGGCTTGTCAGCTTCATTTTCTCGTTTACATTCCCCACGTTATTTTCTTCAAGAATACGAAGCCCATACTATAAGAAGACGCATCAATCCCACTTGACCGGTTTGATTTCATGACTAATTATTTGTTGTATACTTTTAGGTGGAGTACATGTTAGACGTTTCGGGTTTCATCCCCCAATAAAGCCATCTGACATTCCCAAATCATAAATCTCTGAACAAAAGTCCTCGATACGCCAGGAGGAAAGTAATGAGCCCCAGTGACCTCTGAGCTCTGAGGGGGGTTTTGTGGCATAAAACCCCCCACAGAGCTCAGAGAAATTTTTACATTTAATCCATTTTACTTATTTGGTTCAGTATTACTTCTAGAATTGTGTTAGGATTTATCAAATATCCCTCAGAAAGCCGTAAAACTTGCCATTTTGAACTTTTATTCTTAAAATATTTCTTGAGGAGGGCCCCCGCAACTCCTGCTTACCCTGGTGGGTATGCAATACCCCCACACCCGTAAGTATTAGTTACCCGTAAACCCCGCCTAGCGTTAATTCCTAGCTGCGCCCTTGATGAGCCCTTCTAGCCTGATTGCGTAAATTAGAACCTGTGGTCTATCCCGAGTAAGCTCTACTCTCATTTAGCCGAAGTAAACTTCGGGTTAAACTGCCGAGTAAATGTTTTGCATTAATTGTGGAAGTATCCGTATGTATAGAGTAGACTCTTATCGGTAATGATCACATGTATCCCCCAATGTGAAATATTTACCTCATTACTACGTACTGACGGTTAATATAAAACCCTGGCGTAGTTTTCTCTAACTCTTTATACCATTGAGAATTTCGGATAAAATCGTTCGTTTTAAATGGCAAATGCGTCAAGAAATTGAAAAGAAAATACAAACGGTTGAGCAATTGTGGTACACCATTTTAAAGATCTCGTTTTGGATCCCTACGAATGTTCCCTTTCTCGACTGATACAATACAAATTATAAAAATGCGTAAAGAAATCGAAACAAAATACAATCAGTCGCGCAGGAATGGTGCTCCATTTTAAATATCTCATTTTGGCTTCCTTTGACTGCTGCGCTTCTCGACTGATACAATACAAATTAAAACAAATGCGTAAATAAATCGAAAAAAATACAATCGTTCGCGCTGGAATGGTGCACCAATTTAAGTATCTCATTTTGAATTCCTTTGACTGTTGCTCTTCTCGGATGATAAACCCCTTTGCTAACTCCATTCGGACCCATTGCGTCTCAATTGTGAATGAATCTCTTTCATTTCCTCCGACTTACCCCCCGGTCATCCAATTCACTGACTTTCTTTCTCTCCCTCTCTGTTTGTGAATCTTCACTATCAATCTCTTTCATTTCTTCTTACACTCTTCGGCCTTACCTCTCTTTCTCTTGTTTCACAGATCGATAACGAATCTTTCCGGAACTTATGCTTTGAATCGGACTATTCTAATCGGCTCCCTTAATACCTACAGGAAATAAGAATGGCGTTCCATCTTTTATGAAAGGTTTTAGCACTTCGATTTTCGGCATTCAGGCGCAGAACTTGGAATAATGTTTATGCATTCAGGTCAGATGCAACATTTGAACCGCTAAGCTCAGGCGCAACGTGCTTGATTAGCATGCATCAGGTTAAAACATTTGTACCTCGTGATATTTTTCAATAATCACTTATAAATGACAGTTATCAATGATAGGGTAAATTAAGTCACTTGTTGTAACTCAAAGGTGCTTGGTACCAATCTTTATGACTTAATTTCTTATGCGACGTCGTAAAATTTGCCCCGATAATATCTAACATGCTGTTTCAAGGACTTATTAAGGATAAAATACTTAAACGTAAAAATAAATTTAGATTAGCTATTGAATTGTATGGAATAATGAGCTAAACATTTTCTAGCTCAGTCTTTTAAAACAATTTTACATTCAGGCTACATAGAGTGGTCAAAATAAATATATAAAAAGGAAAGCCAAATGTGCATGCTGCCAAAACGACTGAGAAAAATTATACATTCAGATCTGTTGCATTAGAATGAAGGTTGGAAAACATACAATACATTTTGAATGACTGTACAGGCATGAGAGTAGCACACAAGGGTTCATTTTTTCCGTTTAAAAAGGAATTGTTCTGTTCACGCGTTTTCCATTCCCGCCGTTTGACTTTGAAGTGTGTAATTTTCATCAGCACCAAATGTCTCTTATTGCCGTCATAAAGTTAGTGGCAACACCATAGGAAGCATTCTATTTTAGTTTTGTGGTCTTCAGGTTACTTGCGAGAAAGCATTCTCTGCATACAGAAGCTTTCGAGATCAGATATGTCCTGCATTGGAGAATTTTTTACGTAATTTTGAGAATTTAAAAATTTTCGTCTTCAATTAGCCTCGATTAAGTTTGATTAAAAATTAATGAGTAAAGATAAAAATTAGGGTTAAACTCGAAGAAAATTTACCAACTCAATTTCATGCAATTTAATCAAATCAATATTGAATTGAAACAAAATTTGTAACTAAATGGCAAACAAAATTGAACCTTCTTAGTAAACTTCTTTGTAAAATCAGATATAGTTGATAGATATTTAATTCAATTACGGAGAATCTTAATGAAATGCATTTTTTATCAATTATTGAGAATAAATATTAAATTGATTTATAATAAAATTATTCAGAATTATTGTCCCAAGTTTTAGCCGGACTATTAAAATTAATTCCACAACGAATATTGCTTTTTTTCTGCAGTCTTTTCCATTGACGGCAGTTTAAGGAGGAACTGTGTTTTTGCCCCTAGTTTAAATAATGGCGGAGCAGTAAGTTTTAATTTTAATTGTGCCGTTACTAAGAAAACTTCTGAGGTTTTCTAAGATATTTTACTGCTTTCAAGGGATTGAGTGACATTTTCTGAAGGGTAATCTAAAATTTCACCCTATGAGGAGATTTTTACGGAAGATTCTCGCCAAGGTACAAGTTTTTCCACTATAATCATGGCTGAGGACATTGGTGAGGTCGGTTAAACAACGTAGAGTACCAGGTCATAAGATGAAGTTGACTTAGAGGAAGTAAGGTACCCACAAAGTACCTTAAGTACCTTTCCCATCTTTCTCTCCGTTTCTCGAAAGTATTCTATTTAAAATGCGAGAAGCAGGAGGTAAGAAAGCAATCCATAGACGGCGCTCGATGAAACAAGCTTCGCTTAAAGAAAACGCCGGCCAGCGAATATGAAATTATGCCCTGGAAACGTTGTACGCGACTGCCGGGGATGATTATGGGACGATGTGCGGCGCCGTTTACCCCCGCCAAAGGCAGAAGATGCCCGCCCGTGTCACTCCCATCCCTTAGAAGGAGCGGCCATGCCTTCGCGTCGCCTTCAACCCTTGGGTCGTATTTTACGCCGATCAAAGAGCAAGTGGTAACTTACGGTCCGGCGCGGCTTCGCTTCGAAAGGCTTTAGGAGGAGACGAAGCATGCGGGGGTTAAATAAGGAAGAGAGAAATGTTGTTGGGGAAAAAGAGGGCGTTGAAGGGTGGACTATGGAGTTAAGTATGGGAGCGGCTATGCGTCCGTGTTGCTTCGTTCAGTGATGGTTTTTCGGTAAGTATAGCGAGAGGGAGAAGGTTGCTGCGACCGACAAGGAATATCTTTGTCATCAGAAATAGTATTTAAATATATTACTAATAATATTGATAACTCAAGTATGAACATTACAGCCACTAGTCACTGAAGTTTCTTTTTACAGCTAAAATATATTCATTATTAATTTTACGGTTTTAATTTAATTTTTTAACATTAAGGAAAACAGTCAATTCATCACTGAAGGAGATATACATATTACTTTCATGAGCGATAAACTAACGTAAGTATAAAGTCAACATTTTCCGGAGAGATACCGTGGAACGGCATATCGAATGATAAACATAGGTATCGCACTGCCCACTAATTTTAATGTTGCACACTACCATAGCTTTGTTTATCATTGCATAAGTATGAATTTTCCTCTAAACAATTAATAGACTAATAGCAAAATGATGCCATGAATTTAGTTATTTCACATGCTTGGATATATTGAAACATTTTATTAAAAATGACGTCAGTTAAATCTACTTGTGGACAAAGGAATGCACTAGTCAGGCAAAATCAATGCAATTTGTATAATTTAAAAGTCATTCATGGAGTAGCTTCGAGAGGACGTATCACTCCTCCACATCAGCCAGGTATTTTTTACTAATGTAAATCCTTACATTTAAAACAGATGCTTGATGTTTTGCATACGGCTTTAAGCGTGTAGAGGATAGGAGGTAGAGAAATATTTTTATGGGAAAAAGAGGGCACTGAATCGAGGACTTAAAGTGAGTAATTTAGCAGATATGAGGCTGGATTCTCTCACTCACTGTAGATGCTTCCGAGACCCAAGCTGGGTAGCGCAGGAGAGGCCACTATTGGTGACAGCGGTGGTGACCGCTTGACCTTTTCGTTGGTGACTCCTGCCGGATAGGCCTAAACGGTGGCGATGCTTTATGAGATTCACTCGCAGAGTGGTCTCCTTTTGGTCGCTATTCCAAGATGCATCTATTTATTTACAAAATGCGCATATCTTAAGAATATTTTCTGCAAAATAATTGATTTTAAAGGTACTTGGGAAATTTTCACCAAAACTGCAAATATTCCCAAACAAGCTTAGTGCTAATTTTTTAACATCACTCCTAAAATTTCAGTTATTTGATTATTTTATGACTAGAGTCGCTAATTATGCACATAAACCTATTCTCATACCAAATTATGGATCCCAAAACTTTTAACTGAGCATAAAAATAATTTTTGGAAACAAAGCGTATTTTTCCAGGCACAAAAAAAAAAACAAGTAAAGATCCTGAATTCAAAAGATTTTTAAAGTATAGCATATAACTAATAGTTGCGTTAAATTAAGTTTTTTTCCAAGATCTTTTTCATAATTGTTTTTCTTGCAGACTGTCAATCACTTGAGAACGTTTGAAATGTATACCGCTCCGGAAGACTGCACGATGTCTGTCTGGGGCACTGACTCTCCTGACGAAGGCAGCAGGAACAACTGTCCATTACCCCTAACCTTCCATCGGTTTTTAAGGGCCTACCATCATTCTGGCATTTCACAGGCCGAATATTCGGTTGCCATTCGGACGAAAGCTAATTACTGCCAAGACCCATTGTTGCCTCAGCAGTGATGTGTGACGTTTTCCTCTTTGCGGGCGGTGCGGTGGAAATTAGAGGATGTCAGTGAGCGAAGTTGGGGGGTAAGAAAAAGAAAGAACAAGTTTTTGATGGTTTTTAGCGCGGAGGGTGTTCTGACCTCAGTCCTTCCGTCTCCCCGGCACATCTGCGGATCGTTTTCAGTCCTCGAGGCCCGGATAATTAAAGTTTTCGGAGTTCTCTCGGCTCACATTATATCGTGACCAAGTTTGTGCTAAGTGCCATTATCTGGGTAAGGATAGGCATACGTCTGTCCCTTTTTTTGGGAGATGTATTTAGTAGGATGGTAACAAGAAGGCTAACTATCTCGATTGAATGATTGAATTCACCATTTACTTGGCGCCCAGCTTCAGTCTATTTTGTGAGTGTAGTATGCTAGTGGTAAGGGTTGAAATTTTAATTATTAAATTTTAAAAAGTTCTGCTCAGATGTGTTGATATTATGTTCACATTATATTTTGATATTGTGCAGGAGTTACCTCAATGCCCTCAAATAAAACAGAAATACTTTGCAGAAAAATTAAAGAAAACATTTCTTCCGAAGCTTTTGTGACACTACAAAAATCGATACTTATATTTTCTCTTGATTTTATGCCTATATTTTATTCAGAAGGAGGTTTTTTGGGTGCATTGGTGATAACTGCCATCCTTGCTAGAACATACTGAAGAGGGAAATTTTGAAATGTTAGTTTTCATTGCATGATTCCGATATTTTATATCATGTGCGATTCTAACCAACCCATCCCCTCTGCTCCTATTACACTATTTATATTGCACTAACAAACTCAGAGAGCTGCTGTAAGTCTGAAAAAAGGAAGTTTAGCTTTGCTTGTCCTATGTTAGTATGCCCATTTTTTCTATGAAGTCTGCGTCTTTGTTTAGATTTTAATAGTCAAATTTTGAATGGGTCGTAGTCAGATGTGTCACTACTCTATCTATATATTTGAATTTATTTCGCTACTGCGCATAAATAGCCTACTTGCCCCCAATGATGCACGTAAATATGTGCTAAAAACAACAATATTTCAACATTTCTACCTATATGTTTGTGACACTACAACGCGCAATACTGCTATTTTCTGTTGAATGTTTATTCCAATGGCTAATGTAGGTGGAGCTCATCCTCATGGCTGCTAGCACAGCATACCTATTCGGCGCACAGTTGAAAGGACCCGCCCGTTTAATGAATGGAACAGTGGGCCAAGAGTGGAGGGATCCATATATTATGTGTGGCACATGCAACGCGTTTGGTGGGAAAAAAAAGGAACAGGGCGCCCATGGATGTCGCTTTCCCGATCGGTTCGGTGAATTAGCGTCGCCGCGTGTTCGGTGGGATTCGTAGGCGATAAATTCGCGTGGCCCTCCATATTGACTTCTTGGGCCTATTCGTCGGAATGGCTTGGCTCGCGAGAACATCTTCAAGGAGGTGAAAAGAAGTGGAACGGAAGGAGCTGATTGAGAGCTTCGCCGTGATGAGCGTTAATGGAAAATAAAGAAGCTCATGTTTACGCACAGAATTCCTGTTTTGAAATAAATTCGAACCGTGATATTTGCCACTCGGAATTTTTGGCTGCTCAAGATTTCTAATATTAGGATTGTCTCTCCATCTTCGATCAACCGGCTGCTTTTCCTCATTCCAATCCAAACTTTTGGTTTAATCAGTTCTGAGTCTTTTCCTCAAAATATATTTTTGTGTTTTCTTTTAGAAAAATTTCTAACTTTATTTGCTTTTAACATATTTTCTTTGCCACCCAAGGACCATATGGTAAATCTCGAGGAATCCATGACAACAATAATTAATGAGGATAAATTGGTGGTAGTTATAATACTTGACAGGAATTACAAAAATGATACACGTATGGATTGTTTTTAAGTAGGCACTCGGGTTTAAAATTAAAACGACATGCTGCTGCTGAATTTAAAGAAAGAAGGTATGCCACATTAATTTAAGCCGCAGTAACGTACTGGATTTTAGCATATTATGCATTAACCTTGAGCCATCATCAATCACGATATTGGGATACTTACCAAAATCAAAACCTAAATTGGGATGAATCTCTATTGCCATGCTAACATTCGAATCTGTTTTACACAGAGCTTTTTCTGCTTGCTAATTACGTTTCATTCTAATTACTTGCACTTACATTAGAAATGTAAAAAAAAGCTGCGAGCCTGTTAGCTCAAGAGTTCAAAAGCTTCACAAGAGAAAAATTGATTTCTATAGCCTGGTCTTATAACCGGGATACCCTGTAACAAATAATACCTCATCCCGGGATCTTTGCTCGACCGTAAGTCAAACTGAATTATCTGAGGAATTTTTAGGAAATAGAGTCGGTTAAGAAATCCCTTATGGTGGTGATAATAGCCGTGTATCACGTGAATACTCTACGTTCAATGTTAATGTTGAGCATAGAAACAGCGCTCAGCATGAATGTGCAGTAAGCAATATCTGATTCTAACAATGAAGCGGACCAAAATATTTGGTTTGTTATTTGGTTTTAACTGCATAGCAATTGTAAATAACAAGTTTTGCTTTTTGACAAGTCAATATGAGATATAAATTTCATGATATTCAAAAAGTTGCATAAAAAATTAATCTAATCAGTCTGAATTTGCCAGTCAGTCGGTCAGTCTAAGTCTACCAATCCAAATGAGCAAGCACAGTCTATCATGGAAAGGTGAAGAAAAAGAGCACATCGCGCTTCGGGAATGTATAAGTAAGAGCTGCAGCCATACACAGCAACACACAAACTCACCATAGGCACGTGTAACAAAGTAATTATTTGATTCACTATATTAAGGAATCTCACCAAATGGGGACTAAAATTATGAACTATGGCTTTCTTGGCCGCAATTGAAGCATCCTAAATAAGAAATACCGCTCTTTTACCTCCTTTATCAGCGGTTAAATGATGCTGATCCCAATATATATATCCGATGGCCTTATTAGCGGGCGCAGTCGGTGATAACATTCCGCCGATGACCAAGGGAGACATTTTTTAGCCGGGAATTAGGGGCTGGAGGATGTTGTTGGGGGATGGAGTTGAAAATATGTGAGTGGACTTTGGAGGGAATGTGGAAGGGATAAAGGTGGATTGGGGAATGGGAAGGGAGAACATGGAGGAGGGTGGAAGACTTGGCCGCGGACCAAAAGACTGTGGCGCGAGTCTCAGCGAGAACCAGACTTTTCTCCCACTTTGGCACGAACCTCCAAGCCGTCTCTTCTTCTCACGTAGCGCGGAAGAAGAAATTGTGTTCATGCGATACATGTCAAAGGTTGGGCGCCGGCAGTATTAATTCGATGGAACTGGTACGCAGTGGGGTAGAATCTCGAAAAACTGGCCAAAAACTCAAAATAAATTGAAATACTCTGGTAATTCTATTGGGGGCGTAGTTTGATTGTAAGATGTTCAAATGAATCAACTACATATTTAGAGGTGAAGCTTTATCAAAAACTTTCTTTAAAAACAATCTTTTTATATCATTCCGATAATGAAATAATCCGCAAGAAACTTAAGAGACGTAGAAGTGGCATTCTAGCAAATAACAGCTTCTTTCTGCCTGTACAAATATATATTTTTGGAACGATATTAATTTTATAAATCCTGCTAATACACTCAATATTCATGTTAATTTTATTATTATTTTAATCCAATAAAAATTGGGAAATAAGTTTAAAAAATATTTAGGGGTAAATTTTCAGGTCAGAGGCAAGGCAAGGAGGCAAAGGAAGGATTGACGAGAGAACGGGCGTCGATTTTTGCTTGACCATAGCGCAAGGCTTTAAGAGGATCTTAGCTTGTCGTCCTATCCTGCGGGTGCAGTGATGTACTTCAAATCTCTTTCCAGCACTCCAAATTAAAATAAGTCATAGACATTAGTCAATATTGTACTTGGAAATTGAAAAAAATCAGATTGTTATTGATAAATAAATCTTAGCATAATTAAGTAAAACTTGATCTTCTTCACTTGGAAGATTAATATTACTTTTCTTGGAAAAAGTAATATTAATCTTGATCTTGTTCACTTGGAAGATTAATATTACTTTTCTTGGAAAATTCAATCAAGGGGCGCGTAAATAATACGGTGACAAAATCGATATCCTTGAATAATTCTACTCACCTAATGTGTAGAAATAGAACTTAATTATTTCGTTAAGAATCCAAAAGGCACCTTCAGACAGTGACTATTTTTCATCCACAGGTATGCGTATTTTAGTCAGATCGATTGTTGATGAGTTCACTTCGTGGAAATTCATTGTAAGAAGGTAGAAACAACTGGACTAATTTTCCATACTATTTTATTGACTCATTTTTTGACATAATTTTGTGATTTACTGACATAATTTTGTGGTTTAATTGAGTCAGTAAAATGGTGTATATTAGTGAACTGGTTGAGTGAATAAAATAGTGAATAATGGTGGAAAATTACAGAAGCTGTTTCTATCTTATTGCGTATTTTAGGGCCAATCAATTCAGCATATAGGCCTTGTCACATAAAGTGATAAACAGGAATATCTTTCTGCCCACTAATTTTCTTTAGCTGTGCCTGTATAGCACCTAATGATGATTGCAACGCAGTCGAAACACGTGTTGTGACCTGTTTAAAAAAATTAGTTAGCAGTACGATATTTTTGTTTATCATTCGATATGCTGTTTTACGATGTCTCTCCGGAAAAAGTTGACTTTATTAGGATTATTTCACATAGGTATCAGCACCACTCTATGCTATCCACGCTTGATATGGAGACACCTTGAACTTTCCCTGCCCATGCGATTCTCATCGTCTCGGCGAGCTTTTCTCACCGGGCGACCAGTCTCTTCGTGTGCTCATAAAGCACAGAGGGGGAGACATTGCCCCTTCTCGGTACGGCGGCGGTGGCGGCAGTCGGATGCATCTTATGGGGAGTGGCGTTGCATCGCAGGAAGAGGCGCCGGTCACGGCCGCCGTCCTTGCCGGGAGCCCAACGCACTCCCCTCCCCGCTTGCTTCCGTCTCCTCAAGAGTGCCCTGCCTTCCGGAGACCATAGCCGCTAATTAGCATACTCGTGACTACCTCTCCCGCCGCTGTCCAGGGAGAATCATCCCGCCGGTGGTTCTGGCAGGAATCCCCGCGTACATAGCTTGTGTGAATTATGCACGCGTTAACGCTCACGGCCACGATTTTTTTCTTTGCCAAGTCAACGGCCGATTACAATCAGATGTTGTAGAGGGAAGCCTTTCTGAAGAAATCATATTTGGATTTACGGATAATTTTATTCTACTTAAAATGGATATGCCGATGCCTGAGCAAAGAAGACTGAGATTACTTTAAAAAAATCGACGGATCTCGTCCCATTAGCAAGCTGAATTCGAATAACGATAAAAGTGAATTTTTGTGTTTTTTTAATTAAAAAAAATTAATTTTCGTAATTGTAGCCTCCAGAAAAAGTCTAAAATCATTGGCAAATATACCCGGAGAGTACATACCTACCTATAACATTAAAAGATAATTGTTATACATTAATTTTGACAAGAATATTGGCGATTCATTATTTTTATCAAATTTCAAAATCAAAGCCATGGAAGGATTTGGAACACATTTAGTTGGCAATACTATATAGTTGTTGAATATGACAGTTCTAAAACGAACAATTCATTATTTTGTAGGTAGAGGGGTAGAAATTTGTTTCTTATGCGCTGTCTATCGGTTTAATTATTACAAGGTCATCAATAGGTTTCTAAGTTACAGTAACCTCGAGGTCTCTATCATGTGATAAGATTTATCGCTGAATCCAAAATTACTTTGCAGTTGGCTTGTGGCCGTTCAGTTTTTATTTAGACTTAATCCCTCCGTACCAATATTTTTTAGTTTTCTCTTTGTTTTACGGTCAGTACCTACCCAGATTAATATTCCCTTTAAAACCGCAGCTTTAACCTTTCTGCATTCAAGCAAATGAGATTATTTTCCATTATTTTCCAAATAGGGATAAGGATATGGTTTGGACGCATTATTCCATCATTTTGAACTTTTTCCTTACGCACTATTTTAAAAGCCACCACTGTGAAATTAAGTGGGCCTAATTTGTATTTTTAAGAAGTGACTATTTCGATGATAATATTAGCTATTTTCTTTTTTGTGGATTTTGAAATGGGCAAAGATATCAAATCCCGTCGGTAGTATGCTTCTACTAGTTAATAGAATAGTATTTTTCCACTTTTTAAAACAATTTTTTGAGACGACCGGTTGATTGGCTATCAATTTCGAGTTCGTAGATAAGAGTAAACGGATATCGAAACCGTTTGATTTGACATTGAATAACTGTGTACAATTTTTATCACCATGGACAAGTTATTTTGAATCGAACAAAGTGCTTCAACTCATATTAGTATCGCAATCTTCCCATTGACCTGAAAATAAGTCTTGCTTGAAGGAACTTTTCGAACTCAATATGATAGGTCGCAAAATGTTCCGAAGAGTTCTGTGATGCAGTGCAGATGAAGAATAAAAAGTTTCTCTCTCCCTCTGTGTAGGATCTCATTCACACCCTGCTGCTTCATGTCGTTTCTAGGTTGCATCCAGTGTCCTCTCCTTGTACTACAAACACAATCTTCTTCCAATCACACCTATGTCTGACCCCGATATCCTAACTTTTTTTCCATTCTTCCCAGCATCCGTTGGCAATAACTCCTTGCGTTGAAATTATGAGTCTAGTTTGCCATGAACTTCCGAATCCAAAACAAAGCAATTACAAGTGTAGCTCGTCACCAAATTTTAATAAGTTAGGGGAAAATTCAAATGTTTTGATATGTTAACAATGTTAAAACGCCCTTAGTGTAAATAAAGAGCTAATATTTCATGAAATATGATGAATTGCAAGTAAAAATGATTTTATGCGCCTCTTTTATCGAAGTGTTTAACTAGATTCTTTACAGTATGAAATAATAATCACCTTTTATGTCTTTGTTCTACATTAATTACAAGAAACAAAATATCATTTCATTGCCTACCATTGCATCTAAAAAGAACCAAAGAAAAAATAATTGAGGTAAGGAGCAATATATTCAGAAAATAAATAGAGAAGAATGGGATAATATACCATCAGCAATCTGTTCTTCGCTTCCTGGTGTCCCAACATGAAGGAATTATAATTTTTATCACGATACAGAACATTTTATTCCGTTTAAATGTATACGCCGATGTCCAAACAAAGATGAATCAGATTATATCTAAAAATTGAAGTTGTCATACCATTTGTATGAATTCAAAAGCTGAATTTGGATATGGCGAAAGGTGAGTTTTTTGTGTTTTTAAAATCGAAAAAAACTAATTTTGATAATTATAACCTCCAGAAAAGTGTAACAAACATTGGTGAATAGCCCCGCAGAATACATACTTACCTATAATTAGACCCATTAGAGTCCTTCTATATTTCCAGGTCCAACAGAAGCGATATATTAAGAGACATATTTTGCCAAACCGATAGTATGTGAATTCGTTTCTCCGCCGAACCATGAAGGACTTTAATATATGCTAGTAATTTTGTTTGAATATTTTCTTTCTATATTTGAACGGAACCTAACACCCTCTGCCACAAGCCTTTTTAGGCGCTTGCGGGGTTGAATGTAGGTGTAGATAATATTATAAGTCGAAAGGATGAAAGAAAGTAGGATCTCATTCACACTCTGCTGTCTCATGTCGTTTCTAGATTGCATAGGTTGTCTTCTCCTTGTACTGCAACCATACTATCCTTCCCATTGCACCAATGGGTGACCCCAATCGCCTCCATTTTTTTTTCGTTCCTCGCAAAATCCTGCGGGCTTAAGATACATCGGCAGTCAATTCTTTGCTTCCTGGTGTCCATTCCGAAAATGAGTGAATTATATTTTTATTATAATACAGAAAGCATTTGTTCCATTTAAAATGTATTTGCCGATGCCTGAACAAGGAATACTAATTGTAAGATTAATTTTTAAAAAATTGACGGATCTGGTACCGTTGATAAGCTGCATTCGGATAACGATAATAGTGAATATTTTCGTTTTTGACATTAAAAAAAAGCTAATTTAGGTAATTATAGCCTCCAGAAAACGTCTGCAAACATTCATGAATCGCCCCGCAGAATATATACTTACCTATAGAAGTAAATGTTGAAAGAATAAAAGAAAGTAGGATCTAATCCACACCCTACGGCCTCATGTCTTTTCTATATTGTATGGGGTTACATCTCCTTGTACTAAATTCACACCTCCCATCCCATTGCACGTATGGGTGACCCCGATCGCCTTCATTTTTTCCCGTTCTTCCCAAAGCATCCTGTGGCATTAAGATGCCATCGGCAGTCTGTTCTTCGCTTCCTGTTGTCTCTTCCGAATCCATTTCTCATTCCCCCCATCCATTTCCTTCTTGCTCTCATCCGGAACTTAACTCCCATCACGAAGGAAGCCATCTTATCCCCAGGCCTGCCTTTTGTCTTCTTATGGGAAACGGGGCATTGCCACTCTTGTTACTCGTATATGACCGGTAAACCCTCAGGATCTTCCATTTCTCAATGTTACGCTGGGAGAATTCGATTTTCATCGAAAAGTATTGTTGTATAATCGAAAACAGCGTTTTATCTTAGGTGATATCGCAAGAATTGTAACCACCGTAACATTAATGAATATATTACTTCGTGCATTACCTTCATGAAGGCATTACTATTTAAATATTCGAGGTTTAAAATTACCTCGTTGGTTTTAGGCTCAACTATGTGGAAGTTCTTCGTTTTTACAATGAAAATTAAGTTCACATTTTCAAGCACACAAGAGTATCGCTTTATAGGATTATATCAAATGAAGAAAAGAAAAAAATGAATGGCAACTGGGAAGAAATATAACGTAATTACATAATTTGATAAAACGTTGATGACAGTAGCTTACACGTGGACTACAAGGTAAGATCTATCATTTAAAAACCAAATAAATTTATTTTCACACCATAACATCCAACTATGTACCTACAACATAAACATGTTTCTCCTTAAAGGAGAGATAATTTTTTCATCCGTTAATCTTTCTGAGATAAGAATTTACTTTCTTTGGCCTTACAATTCCTTGGATTTCCTTCCAGAGTATTCGTCAGTTTGGAATTTCACATTTGGTATCCCAACCCCAGCCTTCAACTAATTCATGATGCTAGGTGTGGAAAATTGGGGTGATTAATTAGGAACCAGTTTCGCATGTTGTGCACTCTCGAGAAAGCATCAATCTCCATGCATTTCACTTACTTTCAAAAGGTGTTATTATCCCTTCTACGCCGTTATGCGGATTGATCGCTGCTGCTGAGAAAAAATAATAGGGCCGGGCTGAATTTCCCCTTTTCTTTGTGTGACTGAAAATTCCTATGCTGACGTCAATGAGGATGAAACTTGCTTCATTTTATTTACTTTGGAATGCTGTAATTTTAATATAGACTATGTAAAAAAATTTCTAATATCTAAATATCACTTCAATTAAGACTGAAAACATTACGATATCTTTCTAAACCGCAGTTTATAATAATTCTTCTTCTCTACGTTATATTACAGAATTGAAGTAAATTTTTGCTTAAATATCTTGTAACATCGTGCATAAATACTCAATTTTAATGCCTCTTTTTAATTGAAAATGGAAATGAAATATCTGATTTACACTTATTTAAGTAGGAATATGATTGTCCAGATAAAATCATTTTCCACGGAAATTTAGGTCTTAGCTTCATATAATTCCCATTTATAACGTTATCTTTCTGCTACGAGTATTTCGCCTCAAGTGATATTTATGAAACCGATTGTTTGAATAGAGGGGATAATGGACGAAAATATTATCTCTCCCGATCTTGCTGATTAATTTTTAGGTAGGATAATTTAGTTCTCAATCCTTCCGTGTAAAAGTGTATTTTTATAAACTTGAGAATGTACCTTTCTGTGGATGGAATAATTAAAAAAATGTATTTTTGTAATTCATCGCTAGTGAGAAAGAAGCCTGGGAAATTTTCCAGGATTCATCACCAGAAATGAAGCATTGGTTCCCCTGGAAATAACTTATTTACTATTTATTACGGTTAACTATATCTAAAAATAGATTTTGTAATGAATCCTACAGATTTGGTAACTTAATTACTGCATTTGCCGTGAAATTTAGCTTTGTTATTAGGTATAAATTAAGTTATTCCTCGGCAAACTTTGCGGGTGGAGCTAAACATAAAGTTCAGTATTTTATTCCATTTTTTCCCTTGAGCATGGGGGAAAATTTAATTTAATTTATGCGGCATTACTTTGTAAAAATTTTGAGAAACGAAGGCTCATTTTTCGTCATTTTTTTCCTCATCGTTTTGGCCTTAACGTTTTAACATCACTTCCCGTTTCATCAAAATAAAAACACCTCGTCAGCTTGGCCCACAGATTTTGCGATTTCTTGCTCCAACGCTAAAAACACAACTAGAAGGTTTTTTGAGTGAACAAGGTGAACTTTGTTTCTTTTCACATAATATTTTTACTGAATCAAATCCATATTTTCGACGGCTAACGTCATTCTTTAGAAGATGGCGTTAACCGTGGAAACCACGCAATGGCGTAGCCAGTAGGTCAGGTCAGGGGGGTCCAACCCTCCCCCCTCCCGAAACATAAAAACACAGTTACTTTGCTTCATAAAAGAAAACAAAATACTAATAAATCATGAATTTACAAAAGCCTTCTTTGACAAATAAAGTTTTTTTTAATTATGAAAAGTGTTAAAATTAGTTTCAAACCTTCTACGTAGTTCTCTGTTTTTCAAAAAATTTCCCCCTGATCCATGAGAATAAACTAAAATGGTAACCTTCCACACAATTTTATTTACTATAGTACCGACCCGGTTTCGATGACCTTGATAATGACACTACGTGTCGAAACCGGGTCGGTACTTAAGTAAATAAAATTGTGTGAAAGGTTACCATTTTAGTTTATTATCATGGATATAAAACATCTCCACCAGATATCGCCGGACACTGTGAATTCTGTTTATATTTTAAATATTTTTTTAAAGCGGGTGTTGGTGAAGGTCATAAATTAAAAACATCTATGTATTCACAGAGCGTCATGTACATCTATGTATTCACCTTGATAATGACACTAGTGCCGAAACCGGGTCGGTACTTAAGTAAATAAAATTGTGTGGAAGGTTACCATTTTAGTTTATTCTCATGGATATAAAACATTACACCAGATATCGCCGGACACTGTGAATTATTTCCCCCTGATTTTGGACCCACACCGAAATGTATTACTTGCTGGAATTTTTGCAAAAATGTTAAGCAAGTTCTACAAATAATCGCCGGAAACCACCAACGGATAGCCACCAAAGTGGGGTGAGTGAGAGACGAAAGACTGTTGTAATTTTCTCTCCTCCCTCTGAGTTTCGTGCGAACAAAAGACGTCGAAAGGGCGATCAGCGTCAGTGCTTCTGGACCGCGGAACGAACTTTTTGAGGAGCAGCGGACCGCCCACCGATCCCTCCCCTTCAGATTTTCCCCATTCTCCCGTTAGATACAACGTCATCCTTTCCCCACTCCGAGAGACTATCCAACTCTTCTCCATTTGCTCTTATATCATGCGGCCCACCCCCCTTCTCCCTGTCACCTGCCAACAACCTCTTTCTCCTCATTCTCTCCGGTAATATTCTTTGTCTCCTCCCGCACAGTATTCACGTATCCGGCTTCCCATATAAGGTATCCCGGGTTATCTTCACGTCTCCCCTTTTGAAATACCCTCAGAACAGCGCCATTTAAGTTTTAATCGCGGCACGGTTGGTAAATATCAAAACCAGCCATTGTGGAAAGAGAGCTCAACAAAGGTGATAGGGCAAAAATATTTCCATTAGGATTTCTGACAATTTTTGAAAGGTTGTTAGGGATATATTATGCTTATACGTCGTAAATCATTATGCATCAAATTAATATTCGACTATTTTCTTCATGTGCCACATGCATTATTTGCATGCATTTTATTTATTTTCATTGGTTTTTAAGAAACGTTAATTATTGCGGGATAGTTATTTTTAGTGCCAGTAGATGAACTTTGAAATTTCATGGATGGTGTATCGGGGACCCTCATTAAAAACTATTTATCTTAAAAAATGTCTATCATGTCTTAATTAACTAAGTTTCATAGCATTAAAATATTTTCCAAGCTGATAATATTCTTCTAGTAATTTAATGTAAAATTGTTTTGGAAAATGCTCACAGAGGAATGTTTTAGATCCCATCCAATCTGAATTTCATTCAGCTAATTTTCATTCATCTAAGCTCAAATCCTCGGTTGCGTTGAGCAGGGAATCTTGGATTTCGAAATCGGTACGCTTCTCCCGTCCAGGTGGTAGTTCCGACGCTCGATTTCGAGCAATTCTCCCGGAGTATAACCCACGGAGTAAATTTTGTGTGTCTCGCGAAGTTCCTTCGGAGTGTGGCGAGTGATTGGGTGTGAGTTTACTCAACGGAAGCAGCCTTAGCGAGGCCCTCCCAAAACCCACGCGAAGGTTCCTTCATATATGAACTATAGTTGAACGAGTGTTTGTGAAAGGTTTCCGGTAGAGGGGCTAGGGTTGGTCACTGCTGCTACTCTTCCCATTCCAGCAAACCAACACAGTGTTTTGTTTTCACCTGCGATGATATCCCCTGTTACGGCCATTGGAGTTTTTTTAATTCCCCAGTTGAATTTCATTCCTTGGTCGCTGTAGGATAGAGAAAAATTTAATTCTCTAAGCGCGACATTTGTGTAGTATACTGTTGAGAAGTGAAAAGATTAACTCCATATGAGACTTGAATATATGAATGAAACGCTTTGAGGTGAAACAAAGGAGGAGAGCTAGTAAAAATCTAAAACGTAATTACTGCCTTGATTCTGTAAAAATGAGAGCCATCGTCTACATTCAATAAAGAATGCAACTCAAACGATGGTCATATATTTCTTTGTGATAAATCGAAGGCTTTGTTTTATAATCTTAATTATATATTACTGGTGACTGCAGGAATCAATTCTTCTGAATTCGTTCGTTTCTGGTATGTATTACCAAATAAATATGCAAGAAACTATTTAAGTTACATAGTCATATACGAAAAGGAACGAGTATGTTTGAAAGTAAAAGCCGGGGTGCATCACGTTGCCGGGAGACAGCATCGGACAAAGTGAAGACAGTTAACCATGTGGATATGTAGACATGGCCCACCAATCTCATAGAGCTAACAGAAAAAAACTGGAACTTAATTTCTTATTTTGAAGAACGGAGCTACAAATACCAACCAATATGTAAGATCTACGAAACTGAGTCCATCATTTAGACCCACTCTGTAAAAATATGTACTAAAATGGATTCCTAATTTAGACTTCCGTGACTCAATACGCAAATCTTATTATTTATTTCTTACGTTTTTTAATCAGTTTTTATCCATGAATACTCATCATAGTAGTTATGCTAACTTTGAAGTTGATTCCATGAGGTCATGAAGTGGAGATGCGACCGATGAAACTGCGAGACAACTGCTTCTCCACTTCACTGCCACAACGAATCTGACTAAATAACTGGGGAAACTGTCTTTCAAAAAAATGGACATACGCGGAGGCTCGTCCGAAATATTTCTCGAGAAACTGGATTCGGTAATTTTAAAATTCCATTATTCTTTGAAGCATCAAGTTCCCTTATTTCGTCTTGACATTCACCTACTGACCCGGGCCACCTCCAGTCTCCCTCGCCATGGGTTAAGTGAAAATATGTAGATTTACTTTGGCCACCGCTTGACACATCCTGCTAACCCCTCCCCCCTCCTAATCCTCATCGTCCACTCTCCATTTTCCTCCTCCCCCCCCCCCCCCCCAACCCATCGCGCAGTCCGCCTTTAACTTGTTTGTTTTCCCGATTGTCTTTTTTTCTCCTCTCCTAAATCACGCGCCCGTCCAGGCTCTCACGCGTCTCTTGTCTTTCCCTAACGCTCCCCCCAACTACCAACCCCCCCCCCCCTGCTTTCCCCACCCCACCCCCCTGTTCTCCACGATCTCCTGGCGAATGCGAATTTTCATCTTTGCCTTAGAGGTCGGCGCTCCCGGCCACGATCGCTACTCTGCGCTCAAGAATAGTGGTTCATTGAATTGGTATCATAAATTCCTACAGTTTTTTTTCAATTTCTTGTAATCCCGCTCGTAAAAGCACGTTAAAATTATTTTGATGAGGAAATGTGGTACTCATTCATTGTTTTTCCCCATCAGCTTATTAATTGCGTTTAATATGCAGGATGTTTCAGAAGGAATCTGCAATACTTCAGGGAAACAATAGTTTTTCTCTACATAAACATGGGGTCGCAACAACTTGGTTACTGGGCTATGGTGAGGTAAATGTCTTTTTGGATACAGTGTTCTGTTACCATGGAAACGGTTTTTCTACAGTATCCAGCCACATCCGGTATTTTCGACATGAATATGTCTGTATCATGTTTATCTCAAAATGGGTGAAGAGTTTGACCTGGATTATAGCTCTCTACGGTGCGGGAACTTGGACGCTGAGGAAGGAGGACAAGAGAAGATTGGAGGCATTCGAGATGTGGGTATGGAGAAGAATGGAGAAGGTGAAATGGATAGAGAGGAGGAGAAACGACGAAGTACTGCACATGAAGGGTGAGGAGAGGCAATTTTTAGATGAGATATAGAGGAGACAGGCGGTTTGGATGGAGAGAGTACTTAGCGGGGATGGGATCTTGAAAACAGTGTTAGAAGGTAGAATGTTAGGTAAACGAGGGAGGGGAAGGAATAGGATTTTTGGATACATAAAAAGGGAGTAGGCCTTACAGTGAACTGAAGAAGGCAGTGCTGGAAGGAAAGAGAGGCTCTCAGATTACTTATTTAGCACTTCATGGAAACCTACCTTAATCAGTAGAATACTCTAATAATACTATTGTTGATACCCGCTCAAAACTCTCATTTAAGTAATCTCAAAGATGAATTGTTTCAGACCATTACGGTCGCACATTTTCGTCCAACCTTAATTATTTGATGTCCTTAAAAATCCAGGGTATGAAATAAAATATCGAAAAGTCTGAATAACTGTTTTCACAGCAATCGTGAAGAGCATCCAAAAATATGTTTTCTTTGCCATAGCTAGTAACTAAGAAGTAGAGACCTCACGTTTATGGGCAAAAATACTTCAAATTTACTCTACTATACTCACCTACCACCTCTTGAAATAATGCAGATTCCTCCTGAAACACGTCGTAACGGGAATAAAACGTATGACGTTATTAAAGGTGGAGCAAAGGAGCGTATGGCTCATACGTGTTTTTGATTGACACGTGTACGGAGAGGAGGAAGGATGTTGACTATGCTTTGGGTGCACTTTGCATTTACCATGACATTGGTTTTCTTGGATATCCATCCTCTTTGACATTTTTTCAATACTGAATTTTTAAGGACAGTAAATAATTAAGGTTGAACGAATATTTGCGCTTATAATTGTCATATACCAATAATATCTACATTGCGCAATCGCATTTTTAATACTTGATCAAATCTCTCGTTTAATTAAGCTCAAATATTGATTATTTCACACAATTATTAACGTGCTCACTCGACTCGATATTTTTAGGTGAGAAGTTAAAAGGCACATCAAGATTAATTGATATACACCTGTTTTAACCTAGCCTACCACTAAACCTTATTTATCATTTCTTCTCTTCTTTTATTCTGTCTTCGTCTATTCTATACATGTGTTTATTAATAATTAAATTAAATGCTAGTAAACAGTCTGATTAGGTCTGCAGAGATTTATGGTGCGGAAATGTGGACGTTGAAGCTGGAGAACTGGAGGAGACTAGTAGAGTTCAAAATGCGGGTTTGCTGGAGAATGGAGAATGTGGAGGAATGAACGGAGAGGAGGAAGAGGAATGACAAAATGCTGTACATGGTGCGCGAGGAGAGAAAAACTTGAAATGAGATACGGGAAAGACGGATGGTTTGAATGTAGCGATTACTGAGCGGGGAGGAGATGTTGAAAACCGTACTTGAGGGAGGAATGTTTGATAGGCGGCGGAGGGGAAGGAAGAGAATGGTATTTATAGATGTTATGAAATAAATAAGCATTGATGTGAATTGAATATGGAAGTCGATGATGATAGAGGAGAAGGCCGGAATAATTCTAAAATGTTCAAAGCACGCCGACCTTAAGAGGATAAATATCATAGTGGTAATTTACTAGTAAAGTAAATTTAAACTAGTAAAGTAAACTTAAAGTACTATCATAGTAGTACTCCGTTAGCACTTCAATTGCTATTTCACGACAATAGCATGTACATGTATAGTAAAGGCAAAAATGCATAATCTCTTTTTAGCAATTCCTTTTCTGACAGCAATTTTGAAAATGTACTTGAACGAAGGCCAATCTAAATGGTCAAACTATAAATTATTATTTCATAAAAAATAGGCTACGACATAAAATGTTTACTTTAAAAGTCTTTCTCAGCGTTTATAAGGCTTGATGATGGATATCCGTCAAAAATAACCTGGCTCAGGGGCGCAGCCAGGAATTGAGGCTGGGGTGGTTAAGATGCAACTAATACCGGGGAATGTGGAGGCATGGAATACCCACCAGGATAAGCAATAATTGCGAGATTAATAAACTGCGGAATTTCATGATAAACGGTTCAAAATGGTGAGTTTTACAGCTTTCTTAGGGATAATTTATTATTCCTTACACTATTTTATTAGTTATATTAATACAGATAAGTAAAATGGATTAAACTTAAAAATTTCTCTGAGCTCTGGGGCGGTTTTATCCCCAAACCCCCCCACCCCCTCGCTGCGCCACTGACCTGGCTAATATTTCTATCGTTGAAAGACGCGTATTTGGTTTGTCAGATATATTGATTGTAATTACCTCGCCAAAAGACACTTTCAATCGCTTCATTCACTTGAAAGGATTCTTTTCAAGCGAAAGTAATATACGGCATTGCACGGCATTTTCAGTGGTACAATTTCAGCCTTTAATTGTCTCGCCCGTCGACGAGCGCAAACAGCTATTTCTTAAGTACCTTAGTCGTTTGCGTTGTCAATTTTCTAGACAAAGGAAGTCATTGGTAGGCGTTGTCTTACTACGTCTGTCTTTTTTTCAAATTCTTATAATCGCCCTCATTATAACTCAGTGTTTTAATGAGATGCCCTTAATGTGGGCCTCATCAATTTTTTTCCTCACCAGCATATTAACTGCGTTATATATATTGTGTGCGTGCTTATTTTCATCAATATTTTGAGGCGAGCAGTTATAGCGCATATGTGAAGAGTCACTGATGAATCCCTGTTTTAACCTAGCCTGTTATTAACTCTAATTTATGCATTCTCATTGCCTCCGAGTTCCTTAAATTTCAGCTTATATTTCTTCATAACTTGATACAACTAATTCAAGAAGACAAAAGATGACTTCGTTTTAATTTCTAGAAAATACTATATTTTACATCCCTGAAAAGTTTTTATTTGTCGTGTTAATAATATTAGCTTTCACTTGGCTCTAGATCAAAAGTGACCTCTTAAAGGAAGCCTCTGTATCCATCGTAATCCAAAAACAAGTGTAAACAAAGTAGCTCAACTCATAGAAACAAAGTTTTGTGATTGCAAAATTTGTACCTTTTTATTAAAGAATGTATTCCTAGGGTCCAATATAAATAAAGGATTCACTCTTTGCTAAAAAGTTACTATGTCCTAGAAAACAATTTAAACTCATTGAAATCAACGGATAAAATAACTTAACACTAGAACTACCGATGGAGTCATTTTGACTCCTCGCCATTTTTTTGAAAAACGTGTACTATTTTATTTTCTAGAACTATTTTAATCGGAAAGTCTTACTTTGTGTCAAAAATGAATAAAAGTCATGGAATTTCAGGTTTGGAAAATTTTTGTCAGAGCAGGGAATTAAAAAATCGTGAGGAGTCAAAACGACTCCATCGGTAGTTCTAGTTAATTGCTAAATACGACATGATTTCAAATCATTGTTTGAATACTTGATATCATGTAGCCGTTTTTTTTGCCTGCAATAAGTAGTAAAATTGGTGTTAGGTAATTTGTCATTTCAAAGTCTTGAAACTAATAATTATAGGAGTAACATTATACAAATTTCCTTACTATATCTTGTCACTTACTTTAATTTATGCAAAATTTTGGATGAATGTTTTTTTACTTTAGCCTATGAAAAACAGAAATTTATACCTATGCTATGGGTAATTTTTATCTTTTATTCCCTCTTTGATGTACTGATAGCACTATTTTTTTTCTAAACTTATGATTAATTCTAAAGAGAAGTAATTGTAGATTACTAATCAAATTAATAATAAATCGTTATTACTGTGCGAGAATGGGACTAGAAAGTCCCGTCTTCCATATGACCCCTCGTAATACATTGAATTATTACAGTTAAATACATTATGAAGTTGCTCGTGAAGTTACATGCAGTCAATTATAGCTAAAAGAACATAGAAGCACGATTTTCAATCAACAATCAAAATTATAAGTAACTAAAGTTACCATTTATCAAGTGTAAAAAGATGTGAACAAACGTAAGAAAAACCCTAGGATATTGTGATATGTCTTATTGGATAAAATATCCACTGTAGGAAAACGTCCACACATGAAGGGGGCGTGAATAACGTTCTAAACCCTACTGAGAAAGGCCTAATGTAAACAGAGGTGTATACAAATACAAGAAATTACAAGAAAATGTCACCCAGTAACTGGAAAGAAGAGTGTGGGGAACCTGGATATTAATCTGCGTAAGTATTCTCTTACTTCAACCATTTGACCACGATGATAATATTTACTCCCAGCCTTTCTGCTCAACTACGAACCTGACAGTGTACGCACCACTATTCTTTGTCATTATACACTCGAAATAATACGTAATTTTAATTCTGATATAAGTAATAGTAGCGGGCGTGACATGGTGGAAATCCTTCATCGTTGGAATTATAGGAATAAAACTTTGATTTTTCCACATGGCGGTTGACAAGTTTTGCCGAACATAATAAATCACCATGAGTAAAAATCAAAGTTTTTATTCTATTTAGTTTATATCTGACAGCTTGACAATTCCTATTTTATCTCAATTCCGCATGTGACTGAAAAATACGGTTTTGACCTCAAATTTCATTAGAAATATTTCCAATTTGCTTACATTTTATACTACTGATTGATGCCCAAAATTGCATTATTTATGAATTTTGTTGCATATCGAGGCATGCGTCTGTTAAAATTAATTTGATCATTAAACCTATCATCGTATTACACTGGCAATGGGCGTTAAGATCCTCCCCTGGTTGAATACACATCGGTGTCTTCATCTGGTCCAAAATTCTAACTTCCTACCGTTATGCAGTAAAATGTGAAAGTTTGGAGATATTTTTATCGATAGATTTTACAGCTAAGCGCTGAGGATCTTCCTAATGAGTAGCGCTGGAATTGAAACCCCAAGAATAAGACAACCTCCAACAGCGGCGTTGCAAACTTGCGCAGTTAATACTATCGGAAATTCGTTCATATGAAAACTTCAACTCTAACTCATCTTGAGAAATCTTTTCTTCTTCTTTCACGTCTTAAAAGTGGACCATCCAAGAAAGTTTTCCTGCCAGCGGCTAAATTCTCTTGTGGTAATTTTTTTGCATTGTTTTTCATTGCATGCGATTAAAGATTCCTCATTTAAAAAAATTTGCAACGACGAATGAACAATTTTTATAGTGATTACATATTTATTATATTTAACGGTTGACTTCGTTGCACGTATACCCTAAATCCTATGTAAGTTATTCGTTCTTACATTTCATCTTTCTTTAACACTGGAATACGTTCACCTCTCTTTTTAAGGTTATTCATCCAGTATTCTTAAACATTGTTCTCTAACCAATTCCAGATAACATGCCAAAATATCCTTTTCTTATTTTATGCTTCAACGTTCTATCTAATCTTACAACTATTTACTCTTTGGTCGCAATCTCATCTGGCACTTTTCTCTCCTCCCCTGTGATTATTTTGAGTCATGACGTGAGATAAAGTTAGCATGACCCTATATATTTTCGTAAAAAAGACAAAATGGACTTACTATCATTTGCGTATTTCATCCTTCAAACTTGTTTTGTTTGGAAGCTGCCGGAAAAAACACGCTACGAACTATCTCCAGCCTTCAAAACTGCGCTGGAAAATTTAAACTGTGCCCTAATTTCTCAATGTATCAAGGTTTTTTGCATCTAAATTCTATCCCCGTCAGCCAACTCAAAAAGCGTGAGGATAGAGGCTTAGCGCACAAGCCGTGATTAGGTTAAGAAAGACGTCACCGAAATTTAACTAAGCCATGGATGATTGGAAATGCGTGGGAATTGATAGAGAAATGAAGCCGACATTGCGCCCTAGCCAGCGAAATTCTTTGTTCTTAAATACATAAACTCTCGTTTTTTGTCTACTTCCTTTCGTCTCAAACTGATCAACAAATAATTTGTCTTTCCTCCTCGAAGAATTTGCAGTACTTATTATTTTTCTCTTCTAATTACCATTAAAACCTATATTGACCATATATTACATAATTTTATTACTTCTTAGCCAGTCCTAGTGGAATAAGTTTTCCAACCTACTGTGTTAGTAAAGGCACTGCTAAAAAACGTGGAGAACTCAAGACGTTCACAGCTCTAAACACGCGATAATCGCACGCTTGCCTTCATACTTAACGGTAGACTCCCTCAACGTGCACCTCATTTTCAAATTCTTCCCATTTGGCGCTATGACGACAGCGTTCTGCACCGCCATCCGTCATATCAGACACTAATCTCTCGCGGGCAGGTACTCTTGCCCCCGACTTACAATTCTTTATCCACCCTATCTCTCTTTCCTACCCCTACATTTTTCCGCTCCGGACATATTTTACCCCTATTTTCTCTAATCCCGATCGTCTTCTTTTGTTAATGCTATTAACCTCGCCTCACTACGTATCGCATCAGTCACTAGGTATCCATGTCTCTAAATCTTCGTCGCCAAAAAAGGAAGTGTGTTATCGGATTTGCCCCTCCGAAGAGTGGCCATGCGTACTCCAAACACACTTTCCTACTTTACTAATAAAATCCGTACTTAAACTGTTGAAGACATTAGTTGTAGTGAATATCAGCTGGAAACAGTACGCAGTGATGAATGGTGAAAAACTTCCTATAATTGCTTTTGGGGTAATTCCCTCTGTACGAAAGGAACACTGATAAATTAAAATGTTAATCAAATAGGGATGGTATTTATTGCGCGATCTTTTTAAGTAAGCTGGTGGTCTGATTGGCTAAATATCTACGTAACTAATTAAAAGATCACAAAAACATAGGTAAAGTATTTATGGTTCTCAAATTTAATATTAGAAACTGATGTGTTTCTCATTTGTGCCGGAAACAGATTTCTAAATGTGTGATTAATTGGAAATGTGGCCTGGTAGCTGACAGAAGTATTTTAGCAATGCTGGGGTTTAAAAACTGGTAATAATGTAAGCATTTAAAATACAAGCAGTTTAACACACGGTAAAAGAATTTGTTGTTTAAAATAGTTGCAGTTGTTACAGGTAGATAACTTTGTTACCAAGGGAACGAACCATATATGATTTACTTTGCTGGAATAAGCATATCTTTGACTCATGCGAATTTCACATAGGTCTATTTTTTGTAGCACATGAGTAGATGAAAAACTTGATTAATGGATAGCTAAATATTGAATAAATGGAACTACTTTTTGAAATTCCAATGATAAAATACCATTTGTATAAACTGGCATTTAACATTTTGGCATCTACCTAACTCAAGTAATGTTTGCATATACTTGGCTTGTTCCTATTATCAAGATGTCTGTCTTCATTTTTCATATTATATTCTCTTTTAGTGCGAGTTATGTTTATTCAATGAAATGCAGTCCAGATTTTCATCGTGAAGTGTATTCAAAATTGGTCATATTTCACACGAGTTGTGTGAATGTACATACGCAAATAATGTCATTACGAGAATTTCCGGCTTTTCATTTTGAATGATGAGAAAACCGGTTGCTAAATATTTATGACGCTCGTAAAAACTTCAAACCCTCTTTGATTGATTGGAGAACGTTCACAACATCATTCAATAAAATTGACACTGCATTAACATCATCACCTCATCTAACTCCCAAACGTTTCACTCCTTGCTCGAAGACTTGATTTAGAGGAACGCTATAGCCTGGCTGGGCGTGTAACTTAGAATAGCAAGAATTTTAAAAATATTTCATTGGCCTAAACATTCATGTCTCTACTTAATCATAGCAACAAGCCCTCCATTTTAGTAGCATGGATATCAGCAAATTTCCCTGAATTCTCCATCGAACCAAGGTTTTTGGCAAAAAAAGTGTGGCCGTTTATTAGTCTCGATAAGGATTTTTTTCTGACAGAATTTTTCAATTCCGTAACTCTTTATCCTTAAAGCTCTTTCCATTGAAGTAACCCTGTCATCTATGCCTCTTAATGCAGGATAAAAATTGCTTTCGGCACATTTATTTCTTGACGAAATGTCCCTTGCCATAAGGTCTGGAACGTACAAAAACTTATTTTGCAGTGCATTTCATATTAATCTGAGACCCATTAAAAGAGGGAAGTTTTCCTAGGGTGTATTAAAAGGGTCTTTACATGCATATTGCTATCAAGAAGTATAATTTTAAATTACATACATCACGCTACCTCTAAGGTTTTCAAAAATACTTGTCGCTGATTTTTTTAATATTTCGTTTTCAACGAAATTGTGGATACAACAGCATATACTCTCACATGTCAACAATTTTCCACAGAATACTAAAATCTAGGATTATATCATATCTAGATACTATCTACTAGGCATGAGGTGTCTATCATATATAAGGTACATTTTTCCATTTTGGAAATACATCAATATCATATGAATAATCCTATGATTTTTAAGTTATTGGATAATGGTAAGTTAAATTCCTCCTTCCTCGGGGAAAACCTTAAAGCATTGTTTTTAAAGCGTTATTAATTACGAATGTCTCTGTAAATAATAATATACATTAGGTATGGTACGCTACATTTAATATTTACCATAATAAATATTAAAAGAAATAATAAGCACGTTTCGTATTCCACGCGTTTGTAACTGATCAACTTAGAAGAAGACTTATTTCAGTGCGTTTTACTCTAGTTTATTGGCAGCAAACTTCTTGGTTATGCTCCTTGCATTTCCACCGATTATTGCTCAATTTTTGTACTGGACCCACAGTTTCTTTGGATGATTAGATAATATTTTTTAATGAAATAAGTTCGACTTTATAATAGTGACAGCTGGTAGATTTGTTAGGCAAGAAAAGAGTGACCGTTTATCACTCTTGATGAAGATTTTTTCTGATAACATTTTTTAAATTCCGTGACTTTTTATCCATTTGTCATCATATCCATACTATTGTATGGTTTATTGGGTAGAGGTATTATTGCTCCACAGTACTATAATGTGAAAGATTATTTTTTGGGCATGAGTGCTTTATGAAGCCAAAAATGACGGAAAATGAAGGGAATATTTTTGGTAATGAATATAGAAAGGAATAAGCATGAAAACTCGTAGCGCTTTCAAGAAAAACGTTTTTGAAAGTAAATAATACGTCATGTGCCGATTAATGGTATCTTTTAGTTGCACTTATGTGTCAATCTTGAACATGGAATGGATAGTTAAGTAGTACTTTGTATTGCTGGCAGCATATTTTTGGTTTTCAGGCAAAGCGAAGATTTTTAGCGTGCAGTAAGTATATTTTTATTGAGTGCAGTTTTAAACCGTTTTATTAGCAATGAGATAATATTAAAAAAATTGGCTGACCAAAATGTTTTATCTGAAATAACGTTTAATAAAAAATTGTTTGAATTGGAATTAATTAAAAATCTGTTATTCATAAACGCGTAAGTGTCATTTTAATTTTTTAAGTGCCAATTTCATTGGTAAAGGATGTATAAACCAAACTCATGGACAATAAAAAGGTGTAAGTGGTTATATAGGTACAACCTGCCAGTTCGTAGAGTCCCCACTAAATAGAATGGAGAATCTAGTGGAGTAAAGCTCTGGATAAGTAAATATATAAATAACAGATGAAAACTTACTAAAATAAAAAGGCTCTTAGACCCGTATGGACTTCAATTCTTTTATTATTCCTCAAATAAGCTAACTAGTTTGATACGTATTGCTTTTCCGACCCCATGCCTCTCCTATCCGTTTAAATATCGTTTTCTATCGTATATCTCGAAGTGTTTTCCTTTCAAAGATATGCTTCCTGGTCATAATTCATACTCAAAAGAGCTATTTATCCTAGTAATCCCACATTCCAAGGGAACAATCGCCTCCGAACTTACCCTCAGTATTTTCCGAACAAAACCTCTCGACCTCTCAAGGGCTGTGGGCACATATATTTTCCCACTCTCGAAGCGTTCTCCTAGCATTTTCCCCGTTGGGTTTTCGTCCTCTGTACGTCTGTGTCGTTGCACTTGGCTGACTAGGTTGGTTGGGGAGAGGGAAGGCTTTGCTTTCGTCCATGTATTACCTCTGACCCCTCATAACGTCCATCTTCGAGCTCTTTCTCTCCTCCATTCGAAAGCATTACTCAGGGACTTGAGTTCCTCGCGAAATGCTTATCGCGGTTGTACTCGCGTGGTGTAGGATTTCCCATTCCGGGTAAGAAAAATACACCCGCCCGGCCGACTAGGCAAGGGAAGGGTGTTCCGAAGAGGTTTTAAAAGCCTTAATCGTCTTCTTATGCGATGCATTGCGAAGGCCTTTGGGGTGTAAAGGATCGGGAAATGCAGGGGAAAGGGGCGAACTTCCCCCGACTTTATGCATGCACTTCGAGAGATGGACGTCGATGGATGAAAATCGCGATAAAGTTTTCCGTGGAATTCCGCCTTAATTCCTCTTGCACCGCTTAATTTGCATTTTCTCTCGACCGAATGTTTGGAACGCGTCTTACAAATGAAGCCGGGTGCTGTATAATTATGATGTTTTAGCGTCCTCGCACAATCTCGTCTTACTTTATCACATGAATTCATTTGTAGAGAGCAGCTAGAGCATATTTCACAGGGGACGTACATAAGTATTTGCTAGCAAATACATGGCTAAGAATCACTTACATTTTTCCAAACTTTCCGCTAAAATAGCTCGTTTATTAGTCATGTGATGCGTATCTGATTTGCATAACATAGAGACATACGTTTTTTTAATACGAAAATGAAAATGAATAGAATAACGAAATGAATGATAGAAAATGAATAAAAATGTACGATATTCCAAATTTTTACGATTTAAGGCTCTGGAGCCCTTTCGATTGAGATATTAAATTACTAAAATGGTCCAATACTGAATTTATTTTCACAAAAATCTCTGTTTTCTCTTTAAGATTTTCATATTTTTCTCAAAAAAACTTATAAGACCAAGAGTAATTAACTTAAACAACGATGAGATGTGATAGCTATTATTTAAAATGAGAATAATAAGGAAATCAAAGTTTTCTTTTGTTAAAATGAAATAATATATATTCATTATCTGGATGGCTCATTAAGTTGGAAATGATTTTGTATCATTAGGGAGAAGGCTTCCGGAATCGAGACAGCGGCTGTCATTTCATTAGATTGTTTGAATAAAAGAGGAGCTATAAAGGAATATTCAATCATTATACTTCTGATTTTGATAGCTTAGATCAATAAAATTTTTTTTGCTGCTAAGATGTTTTCGGTATTTCAAACTTTCTTGACGCTATAAATGAATTTTGGCCTAATTTTCATCAATTTTTCACGGCTATCAATTTTATAAAGCTTGAAATAAATAGACTAATATGTGCTTCAACCAAGCTTGTTTGAATTATTAGGGGGGAAAATACTTAATAGAAAATTAAAAAATGCATCTAACCATGCTTTATTTTTTTATGAGCTGTAATATAAAAGAGAATTGAAAAAAATAATTATCTTGTCGCTTGGATAAAATCGAATGGCCCTTTTATCACATAGGCTCATAGTGCAGGGATTCACTATGAGCCTATATTCACGGAGGAAAAGTGGTTGTAATCATTCTAAGGGCTGAATGCTTCCTCGCGCGTTCTAATGTCCATGCTAAAGCTCAAGCTATAAACGCCTCCTCAGCCCTTCGAACTTCATTCCCCAGAGTCAGGTTCTGGGAAAATCCTCACTGCTTTACGGCATCGCCGGTATTTTCATTCGGGAGATTCACAAACGCACGGATGACTGTATTTCACTCGTGTTGTGCCAAGACCCTCTCGTTCGGACGTTTGAGTGCGGATATTATAATTCCCTTAGCACCTATCCCCGACCTTCGTTCTCCGATGACCTCTCGCTCGAACTCGCTTTTTTTATTGTTTCTACCACCTCGTCCCCAATCGACTGAGTGTGATCGCGTCATCGTTTTCAAAGGCTCGTAACGTTTTTCCTGCCGCTCCCATCTGTCCCTCCCTCATAGTATAATACGCGTAAGTAGATGCAAAAATACCCTAAATTTCGTAATTATATTCAGAAAATTAATAGCTAGTTTGCAGACTTATCTATCTTCTATATTATTTCTACTGTATAGATACCTTTTTCTCAACTTATACGCAACCAAACTCTACAAATGAGGTACCATAAATGCACAGAATTTATCAGAGAACATGCGACGGCATATCTTACTTCCTAAATATTGCTATTGTTTCCTAAAATTGGTTTTAAATAATTAAAAAAAGAGAACGGCAAATATTCCTGACGTTAACGGCACACAAACTGATACATTTGTTCATTTGCAACAATATCTCGCATTCTTTAAATAAATTTTATCAAAATGCAGCTGATTCCACATTCAAGTCTCCTGTTTATACGTAGGTATGAGTCATCATGTGCGTTTAACAGAGGATAGTGTAATTACTTCCAATGTTGTGTTTAAAGAGGTCCACTGACCTCAATTTTTACATGAACATTTCAATTAAACTTGTACATAAGACTCTGCCTTTTTTCTACATTTTAAAATTAGAAACGCGCCTATCCCTCTGTGGACCTGCATTGAGAAGAGCCCGAGCGTGATAAGCCCGCTGGGAGCGGGCTTATCACGCTCGTTGAGACTTATTTAGGTAATGTATTTTCTTTTGCATTTAGAGAATAGGGAAACTCATTCATAGAAGCTTGGCTTATGCAACCTTTTTGGCAGTATTTTAATCGGTTTTCAAAAATTTCCGCATCGAGGTGATGAATGCAGAATGCAGATATCTTTATCCGAGTAGCTGCACTAACAATAAACAGCATTGAATACCTAAGAACTCGTGATTATATCATAATCACCTGATGGATTATATCAATTACATCGTAAAATTCGGATCACTTTGTCGCCTGCTTTACGAGCAGGAAATCCATTGTAATTCGCGATTGGTGTTAACACATCCACCAGTTGACTGAAAAATCCTTTATTTCATATTATTGCTCGAAAAAATCAGTCACTATTATTTTCTCGCGGAGCTTTAATGAGCGCAGAGCGATTGATATATTCGCAATATTTTAAATCGAGTATTTACGTTCGTGAATAAAAACACTGAATAGTTATGAATTTGATATATTATATCATCTCGAGTTTGAATTACAACAGCCGTTAGTTTCGCTTACATCCCTGCGAAATACGGTTCACTCTGTCATCACTCGTCAGTGACTTGAGTGGCGCCACTTTAATACCTCCATTAAAGCGCGCGGTGGTTATAATACATTTAGTAGCCGACTGATAAATTTCTTATGAATTTTTGAACTGAAATTTGTTTTCGGCACAATAAAACAGTATGGATATCATTAAATACTATTTTTAGAGAAAAAACTTTAAAAGATCAATATGTTTGGTAAAAAGTGCCATCAAAAGTATGCCAAATGGCAAGCTTCTATCACAATCTGGAGTATCTTCTTAATATTTCGATCGTAGCCAAAGGAACATTATGGGTTTTCTACCCTTCGATATCGAGTCTTGCATGCGACCGAAGACGTGGGTGGATCTGTGGGTGATCGCAGTGGGCGCGTGTCTGAGCCGATGTCATCATGTGTCAGCCGTAACCGCATAGCGTCCTTTTGCGATTGCATCCGATAATCCGACGGGCAGACGAGAGGAAAGTCTGAGCAAGGACCATTGACGTTTTTTTTTGTGAGTCGAAGTTGTTACGAGGGATGAGGAGGAGGAATATGCCCGACATAATGGGTCTTTTTACGCTGTCATTTTCCTCCATGAATGCTTATCTGCTCTTGAACAGGAGGTCAGGGACCTCAATAAAACTGTCATAAGTCGACGCCATTAAATGCGTTTCGGACATATTTGCACACATTCCGTTAAATTTATGTGCACTTCAAATTGTTTGATAATTTCGTTATAAATTAATTTTGATTACAGAAATAATCTAGTTTATTGAGCCTATGTCGAGCATCCTGTGACCAGTGAGGTAGATATAAGGGGCATCAAAGAAGAAGGGGTCTTAAAAGAATGATACCGTGCTTGGTCAGTACAGAAATTAATTTCTGTTTATGAAAGTTACTAATAGGGGTGCTTGAGTACAACTTGGAATACAAATGCTCACTCCCGTACCATTCTGGGTATTTGGGTAAGTTGCGGAGTCATGGTATATCATCTATTATCATTAAAGTATTCTAGCATTTAAGGTAGATTTCTATGTATTAGTTAAGAAGTATTCTGGCAGCCTCACCTCCCTTCATGGGCTTCCTTCTTAAATTCATGATGAGGCCTACTTCCCCCTATTGTATCTAAATTTGTATTCATTTTCTTCCTCTCCCTCGTTCATCCAATATTCTACCCTACAACACAGTTTTCAACATCACCTCTCCGCTACCAAGTGCCCTCTACATCCAAACCTTCTGTCTCCTCAGTATCTGTAAGCTGCCTCTCCTCCACCTTCTCCATTCTTCTCCATACCTACATCTCGAACGCCTCCAACCTTCTCTCGTCCTCCTTCTAAAGAGTTTGTGTTTCCGCACCGTAAAGAGCTATACGCTGGATCACACTCTCCAGTAGCCTTATCATTATACTCTTACATTATGATCCCTTACCACCTAGATACTCGAATACCGGAGAATCTTGTAGCGTTTCAACTCGGCAGTTTGTTTTGATCGGTGAAATGAAAGATCAACCCAGTCTAGGTCACAGGCGTGTGAATTTCCCACATTCGTATTAGTGGGTTCTCTTGGTATCCTTGCATTTCTTGGATACTTGTTTTGGGTGTCCAAAGGTCACACTCGGTATTTGAACCCGGGAGGAATCGGTCAAAAGCCGAGTTCCCAACTTACTGGACCGCCAAGCTCCCAATTCCCAGTACGTGGGCACTCGATCACCTATCTGGGTACTCCAGTAAATTTGGTGGTTTCGGGTGATATTATGTGGAATTATCTGAACACTTGGATGAATATATTTTTTTTTAATTTACACGGATTTAGTTTTTCACCAGAGGACGACGTTAGCCGTCGAAATTACGGTCGTTTTTTAATAAAAATTCTGCGGAAAAACAAATTTTAAATTTATACATCCAAAAGTACTCAGTAAATTTCGGGACACTACAGCACATGGATTGAACCTACCTGTAGTACAAAACATTCTCTCCCCAGCTATCACAGACCAGCATTCGCGCGAATGAATTTTTACGAGAATAACGGGTCACTCGCATTGGGAGCCACGAGTTATGCGAACAACCAAGGCATCATCCTCGGTCCTTCTCCTACTCGTGTGAGGAGGAAGGTGGGGGGGGGGGGGGGAAAGGGTGGTGGGGAGGAAACGGGGGGTGGGGGGGTGGAGGTCCTTATAGGTCAGCACACCAACACCGTCCCCCCACCCAACCCGTAACCTTGGCAACCACGACCCAAATGCCCATCGTATCCCGCAGAGGCGGGCATTGATACAGGGCTAATTACACCCTCAGCTGTCAAGGCCCTATTCTTTCAGAGCACGAAAATAGGTTCGGTCCACGATTTAGTCGATGGAAAGGCCGAAATATAAAGTTCCTCCAATGCTGACGTAAGTGAAAATTTACTCTAATATATGTTAGGATAGTTTTTATCTACGATAAGCATCTACACTGAATCATTGGGTCTCTAATGAGCTGAATGCCCAAGGATGTTAAATTATAGCGATAACTATCGTTGAATATGCCTCAAAAACAGTTTAAGTATGTACGAGTGAATTGTCATTAATGCCTCTAAATTTTGTTTTCACTGAATGAAAATTCAATCGTAACTTTTGCTAAACTCTAGTGAACATAATAAAAGTGGCGGTGAGTACATCAACAAAATAGGTGTTGAGGGTTTTGCGCAGGCTCAACCTAAAAAGTATATCCCGTAGTACGCGAATGACAGGTAAAGTCCAAAGCATTTATCTCCAATGAGGACTGAAGTTGAGGGCTTAAAGAAAGATAATTTCCGTACTTAAACTTTCATTTTCATTACGTATATACTCAAAGTAGATTTATCGAAAACATAATGTCGTTATACTTGTATATATTTTATATAGTATATAAAGAATTGAGGACAGGAAAGTAAATGAAGGCCTCATATGAGGTACATATACCAAATGATAAAGGGAGGCTACATAATTACTTTCAGAAAGGGTTAATTATTTTGTTTCTCCATTCAAATTATGCCCGAAGTAAAGCATATTTTGGATAAAATTCACATTATAGACACTTGAAAAGAGACTCTTTCTATCTCAAGGATATTATTTTTTATCCACATTGTATCACTGGTTGGTATGTCCAACGCGAATGAGAGGTAATTAATTTGCCTCTCGTAGGTCCCATTTTGTTCGGGATTTTTATGTAGCACGTCATTGTTTACTTATTCGCGATTTTCTAAATTAAAATTTATTTCAAAACCCTGTACTTTGGCCAAATTTGAAAGATCTTAGATCGACCTCTTATTACTATTCTATAAAACCTACTTCCGACCACTGACTGATTCGAATGAGAACGGTTCCATGAAAAAAAGTCATAGAATCAACACCCATCTAAAATCTGTCCGAAACCCTAAGAAAAAATGCAGAAACGCTATTAGAGTGTTGCTAAGTGCCTCTATACCTCTTCTTTTTTGAAGGTATTTGGCATTCAAAGTATCGACGGTAATGAGGAATTGAAACATCGCTGTGAAGATTGTTCATGATACCAAAA
The DNA here is from genome assembly GCF_921293095.1 of Ischnura elegans. Taxonomy (NCBI): domain Eukaryota; kingdom Metazoa; phylum Arthropoda; class Insecta; order Odonata; family Coenagrionidae; genus Ischnura; species Ischnura elegans. Next base: position 87,239,790 of record NC_060254.1, on the reverse strand, counting down.
GCCACAGGCTTTACCAAATCTCGGGCAGATCCGACATTTTTTCGTATCTCGTTTCGTTCACCCCATACACTGAAATGAATAGAAAATTTAGCGCTTAAACATTTTTTCTTAGGGTTTTTGACGATTTTTGTTGAGGCGATTAAACGAATTTTTGTAGTATTTTGTTTGTTCACCCCAAATATTTGTATGAATCATTCAGTCAGTCGGAGGTCGGCAGTGGGTTTTATATTTTTGAGATGGTAGATAAGATATCTCAAAGTTGGCCAAATAAAAGTTGAAATAAGGTTTGAGATGGAAAATCGCAAATAAGTAGACGACGATTTTCCTCATCTAAATCCCTGTTCAAGAAGATATTGTATGGGACCCATGAGACGCAAAATAAGTTGACATACCAACCATTGATACGCAACGGATAAGTTATAATATTCTTGCGATGGAGATAGCCAATTTTCAAGTCTCTAATGGAATGCTGAATTTTATTCAATATGTGCTTGAATTCTGGCATAAATTGTATTGACAAACAAAAGAATTAATCCGTTGCCAACACTGATTAAGTAGCACCCTTTCATCACTTGGTATTTGTGCCTCAATTGAGGATTTCATTTACTTTCCTGTGCTCTTTTTTCTTAAAGATAAGCTAAGTCAACTATAATATATATCCGTTAAATCTGGTATTGTTTTACATTAAATTAAAATGAAATTTCATGTACTGATCAGTCTTTCTTTAGGCTCACGACATAAGACTTATTGGAAACATGTGTTGCATACTTCGAATTTGAACCTCCCACTCCCTTGCTACGGGTATATTTATTCAGCCAGCCAGTCAGAGGTCAGCAGTGGGTTTATAGTAGGTATAGTGATGATATGTCGATCTTTTCAATGTGATCAAAAAACGGGACATTGAAATTAATTTTTATTTACCAGGCCTTCGAGCGAAAGCGAGTATGTTGCACATACTTACGGAAGGATTTTGCCCCTTGTCGCCATGCTTCTCGCAACACGTCTCTTTCGCACCCGTCTCACTCCTGCTCACATTTCTTCCTTCTCATCTCTTCCACCCCCTCCACGCCCTCCCCTACTTCCCCCACCTCCTCCTCCTCCTTACATCCCCACCCCCTCCATCCACCTTCTTCTCTCGCCCCGCTCAGTCTCAACCAGGACGGTGAAGAGGTTGGATGGCTCTCCGAAGAACTCCTCGAACGACGGAGCTTCCTCCGTCCCAACGTGAGGGAACCGGCAACCCCATCACCCTTGGAACAGTCCGTGGTCTCCACCCCTTCCTCAACTCCCTCCATATAAAAAAAAACCTTCTTCATAGCGATACAGCCCTCGGCCACTTACGCGGGTAACAGTCGAGACGCTCTTATCCACATAAACGCCTTTTCTTGAAAAAAAATCTCGCTTGCCACTCATCCATTTTCTTCACCTTACTCAAGAGGCACGAGATCTACATTGGTCAAGTCTTAGAGAGGTCTTTAAACGGCTGACTTGTGTCCCTTCCTCCTTAATTTTCACTCAACCTACCACTTATACCTTGCTGGTTCCTTAGTTCCCGATAAGTTCGCTATCGGATATGAATAAATCGTGTGATAGTGCCGTTCAATATGCAACAAAGGCTAGGTCATACGTGACGAACTGTTTTGTGTAAATAAGAGTGTTTATTTAGAGGCTTGGATTACGTTTATAGGGTCGAAAGGAATTTGTGAATAATATTGGGAAGCGATACTGAGGATTTGAGTTTGGATTGAATTTTTGCTTGTGATTCTCGTCTGTAAGGGCGATATGTGATAAGTTGTTGGTGAGAGTGCCTTGACCTAATCTCTCCTGAAACGCAAATTTGTTGATTTCAGGAAAATATTTCTACAACATCAACGACAAGATTATTTGGATACATTTCCAATTATGAAAGTTTTTTAGTGTGGTGGGAGCCTTTACCGTACCTCCTCTATGGATGGCTAACGGGATTTTGGCTATTTGAAATTTTAGAAAAAAATTCGTCCAGGGGTTTTATATCATTAGCTAGTGCTTGGATTTGATTTTTAGTATTTTCCCCTATCCATGAAGACTAGTCAATTTACACTGTAAGGAGCGTACCTAGTGCAAATTGTAGTGCCTTTTTTTGCACTGCGTGGTGAATCGGTGACGAATAAGTAGTGCATATTTTTCCGAATGAAAAAAAATGTGCCACATTATTCACTTCTACTTTAAAAAACTGCTGATCGGATGATAATTTGAAGGCAAGAACTCAGTGAAAGGATAGATTTTTCCCTGTGCTGATTGAATTGCATTCATGTTTGATTATTAATTATACTTTTATATTGAAGACCGCAGAAGTTGTTATGTGCTAGTTAGCTTCGGTGGAAATAAGCTACCATTACTCCAAATTTGAGAATATTTTTGCCAAAAATTGCGTATTTATGTGTTTACTAAAACACGTGAGCGATTTCACCAAAAGGGAGCAGAAAAATCATGATTTATTCGTGTTTTTCGGGCCTTTATTGAGATTTCAACAGAAGAGATGGACTTCTGGGCTCCATTCGGCCGCGCCCGTCGCCGCAGACGGATCAACCTCCAGAGCCTCCCGGGGAAGCCGGCGGACGTCCACTACAGTGGCGGCCGCGGTTCGGAGTCCTCCACGACAACGCCGGCCTCCCCCACCGACGCCGGCATGTCGTTCATCGTCGGCGGCGTGGACATCTGCCCCCGGCTGCTCGACCTGCACGAAAAGCAGCTCAAAGAGGAGGACGAGGGCCTGGGGCGAGGGGACTCCAGTGTAGGCATTTGCGAAACGTGTGGACGGGAAACTTCACCACCGTCATCATGCCCGGAATGTTCTCCATCACCGGAGGTCCTGAGGACCACGCGGAGCGGCAAGAGTTATGCCAGGAGGGCAGCGGCCGCGCTTCGGAGGGCGAGGACGCTGGGGTACTCCAAGTCTCCACCGCTCGCCCCGGCTAGCGGTAACCTCACCTCCGGGGACGAATCGTGGAGTGGTCAGGGTCCAAAGTTCGGTGGAGAGGAAGAGGGCGAAGTGGGCTGGGAGGCTACATGGGGATGCCTCCAGGACAGGGTCTGCGTGGGGGGGATGAACGGGGGTGGTGGATTGGCTAAACCCGGAGGACCTACCGCCATACCACCGGCACCGCTGTCTCCACCTCCGAGACCAGGGGCTTCTGGTACTACACTACCACCACCGCCGCCCCCTCCAGCACCACTATCGGCCAGAACCCTCCGAAGATCGGACAGTGCCCTGAGCCACAGCTGGCACAAGGATTCCGGCATAGGGTCAGACAACCCTAGCTCATCCGCGGCCGGTCTGGTGGGTCTAGCGTGTTCGGAAGGTCCTGAAGATGAGGAAGAGGAGGAGGAAGAAGAGGAGTGTGACCACGAGGGTGTGCAAGTGGGGGAGGACGAGATGGGGGGCGGAGGAGGCGGCGGGGGCGGCGGGGGGCACGGCGGAGGTGGGCTGACGAGAGACGGTGGCGGGGGCAAGAAGCAGGCGACAATGAGGCAGCACTACTATCCGGAAGGGGGCTGGGGGTGGGCCGTGGTTTGGGCGGGGACCACTTCGCAGCTGTTGGCCCACGGGCTCCACCTCTCGGCGGGACCGTTTGGGAGCGAGGCCATGAGTCGGTTCCCGGGTGCAGCATCTTACGTGACGGCCACAGGTAGGGACGGGTTCACCTCAGCACATTATTTCCAGCTTTCTAGGACAGAATATTTCTTATAATTCATGTACAAATAGGAGAAAATAACGATGGAAAATTTAGAGTAAAGAAATTAATGCCGTAGTAGAATCAAAACAAATATCAATGTCATGGACGGGAAAAAGCATTTTATTCCATTTAAGTATCGCGAGAATGCAAGAGAAAACTTAAATGGCAAAAAAATGTGCATTTTAGTTCCATACGATATCACTTTCCCTGACCAAGGCTTTCCAAGACCACCTGACACTGGCTAAAATTGATGACTTCAGTCCCAATCTTATTCAACGTCACTGTGACAATAAAAATTTCAGTTCTTAGACATTTTCAGTAATCACTCCGATAAAAGGGGAAAATTTTTAATTCCATTCATATGAAAACTCCTCCAGAGAATTTAATTTTTGCATAACGTCGTCATACTGTTAATGTCATCGTCATCATGATGTTGATGTCAGCGTTGTCATGATATTTCCGATTGATTTTTTTTCGGGTAAATAAGAAACTCCGTTGATTTATCATGGTGACCATAAAACGTAAAAATGATTTTAGAATCAACTGAAACGTTTCTTAAGTAGGTATACCAGATCGTGTATACGCCGGAACCTCTTAAAAAAATTTCATTATTAGCATAGTAAAATCCTGTTCATTTTTCACAAAGTTGTTTATCCTAATATTGAAGCCTAATGCCCTCGTCGGAACTGCCCTTCGTAAGTTAGAGAAATTTTAATGGAGACTTTACTAATTTATATTACTCTTTGATATATAACAGACTCTTTTTGTGCGTCAAGATACGAAGTATGGACCCTCCTTTCTTGCTCTGATTTCGATGAATGATAGAAGACTCAGTCATTCGAAGAAATCAACCCATTATAAAAACATCTAGTGTGTTCCTTGGTGGTCATTTCTTTCTTGGGGAGCTATTTTTTACCACTGCCTCATTAAGTAAGCTTCCCACTTTATGTGGTGAAAATTGGTTACTTCGTAATATCGCAATGGTATGTGGTTGAATTCATGTATATTAAGATAAGAAGACGATTCTGAAATTTTGTACTCTCTTAAAAGAAGTTATTTAAGAGTGTTAGATTTTAATAGTTGGAGTCTTAGGTGGCTTGAGTTTCATATTTATGATTATGCAGTTAAACCAAGGCTTGAGTAAATGTTTAATTTGCAGTAAATTAAAAGCCTTATGACGCCCCTATCCACTTAACTCTATTACCATCTAAGTCTTATAATAGTTACGCGAATTTTCTTTTTTGTGCCGTTCATAAACTATTCTACTTATGAGAAACAAGAGACTTTTTTGCCATTATTTCTATCCACTTGCGTGTTTATTAGGCCCTCATGCCTTTGATGTGATAAATAAACACTCTTTCGCGTTCAGAAAATTTTCTGTTTACTCCCATCTACAGTGCTCCACATTACTTACTCGGTCAACCCATTTTATCTTCATTATTTATTGTTATTCAGTATTTAATCTTTTGTAAATACGAATGTAAAATTCCATGTTGTTGTTATTCAGAAGTATCGATACGATAATTACCGTATAATTAATTGTATCCTATGCACTTTTTCTTCTTCTAACGTTCCTGGAACTTCAATTCCGCCTCCAGTCAGTAAATACCGTTGTATTGGAACGGTATCGGAGTGACAGTAACCATATTGTTGCCGTTACGAAACTGCGCCATCATCAAATGTCATCTCTTCCTTACTAGTAGAGCAGTACTTCTAACATTCGACGGCTGATGTCTTTTCTCTTCTCCATCAATTGCGTTCATCCGATCCTTATCCGTTCATCATTTAACAATTTCGTTTCCTTCACTTTAACTTTGACCAGAAAACTTGTCAATTTTGTAATTGTTGGTGACCTACGTAAGGAAAAAGCTGCTCTTCAACGTGGAGTCTCGATACTCCACGATAACGCTCAAAACTATCATGGTACTCCACGAGAACACTCAAAATTGTCGTGGTCCACATAAAATACTTCATGCGCAATGGTGTAATAGAGAAAATTTGAGGGAAGAGAGAAATTCTTATGCTGGTATCGATAACGCTCAAAACTATCATGGTACTCCACGAGAACACTCAAAATTGTCGTGGTCCACATAAAATACTTCATGCGCAATGGTGTAATAGAGAAAATTTGAGGGAAGAGAGAAATTCTTATGCTGGTTAAATTTTTTCAGATGAAAATGCCGAATTAAAATCAAAATCATACTTATTTATCGACGATTTCATTTTTCATGCCAGGTACAGACGTCAGAGAGAAAACAAATGTTCACCATTGCAGTAAATCAGTGTTACTTTAACTTCTTTTTCCGGTAAAACTACAAATTTTATTGCGAATTCAACAGCTTGAGCAATATTTTAGGCAACTTAGTAGCAGTATAGATACAGCCATTATACATTCCCCTAGGAATTTTACTCTGAATAGGTTCATTTTGCAAAATAAAATAAATGTGCTCTCCTACTCCACTGAAGACGGTTTTTATATATAATTATACCAAGTATGGAGAAAATGATGGCTAGGTCAGTGCACGCTCAACGCTTCCGTAAAAACAACCATATTTTAATTATTGCTTAGTTCAAATGAGATTCCTTCTAATTTTTTCAACATTCATCCGGTACATAATTACTTAGGGAAATGAATTTCCTTGAATAATTGAGAATGACTTGATGTCGAGGGAGATATTCTTTCCCTTAAATGGAGATCTTAATTATTTTGTAATGCGTCGTAGGCACTAGTGTTAATGGTGAGAGTGCGTGTTATTAATCTCTTAAGCTGTCGGTAGCACTAGTTAAAATGATTCTTCTTGATTGAGTTTGCAGTGAAGAGAGATGTGGAGTAAATCCGTCTAGTCACTTCTCAATTAATGTAAAATCAAAGTTCATTCCGCAGCTTTACGCGAATCATCGCTAATGATTGCCTATATGGAAGTGCCCTCATGGAAGATTCGCCCTTGAATAGTCAAGAAGGTCAGAATCTCATTCGTTCCAGAATTTTCGAATATTTTCAGGCCTTTTTATATGCTTGTTTCCACTCTTCAACATAATCCTTGGTAATTTCACACCCCAATTAATTTAAAAACTATTCTTACCTTTAACTCAATTTCATACGTACCTGTATGGATGATAAAAAATTATTTTTTTAACTAAATTATTCCAGCTTAAATATTCACCCATTGCCATCCTATCTTCTTAAAATTTGGTTTCATTTTCAATGGTGTATAAAACGATCTTTCTTTACCGTGATTCTGTCATAGATTAATGCTCTTAAACTTTTTATTTTCACTTTTATCCGAATACTTGGACTTAATGCATTTGGTACAGTCACTCTAGCAAAATAAGAAGGCTTCTGATAGCTCATTTCGTATTTTATTTTGGAATGATCTACTTTTTAAATACATATCCTGGACTTTTTTCGTCTTTAATTAATTTCCCCATCTAAATTTGAAAGATATGATTGAGGAATTTTGCTTACATTCATTGTTTCTCTCTGATCAAACTGCGGTAACCTTGATGCTTACATTATTGTAAAGCAAATGATTAAATTCTCCTCCCTCTTATTTAAATCTCAAGAGACCCGGAAGCCATGGGCTTAGCTGTATTTCATTCATTCAAATTATCGTATCATATATACGGATTTGAGCGTCCCATCCTCCAGTGATTGACTTCGTTGATATCTTAACACGTTTCTGGTAAATATTTAAAATGATTAGGGTTATTGGACTTTTACACCATAGCCTAATATTTTATTCCTATTATTAAATTCTACTTATCTTTTGAAATTAGTTTTCTCGTGTAAGCCTATGTAGCAATATAGAATAATCTAGTCATTTCCCTGGAGCAATTTGCACTTAAAATAAGTCTGAAAATGCCTGATTTCGCTTTAATTGATTTGAAATATTATGATGGCCATGCCAAAGAAAGATATTTTATCTTATTACTCATCAAAGAAAGAAAATTACCACTTTATACGTAACGGCTTCATAAATACACTTTTAAATATATCCATCAATTATTATCTCTGCTATAACCAGCACCAACCCAACGGCTCTATTTTTATGAGGTCAGAAATTAGGTGATCAGTCAAGTAGTGATCTATTACGTTAATGACTTCGACTATTCCAATTGAAATTCAAAGGTGAATTAGGTCATTGGACTGCTGCACTATGACCTACATATACCTAATTTTTGTAAAAATAACCAGCTCCCATACAGAAATAAATCATCCCTAGCCTTTGATCTCTTAAAAAATGAGGGATATGCCAGGTCGTACTTATTTTGTTGAATATCCCGTCAACTACAACTGATTTTGTTGATGCTTGGAAAAGTTTCTCTTGAATTCCAAGATTGAATCAAACCATTGGACTGCAACACATGGCATTCAAAATAATGTTTTTTAGATTCTATTCCGCACAACTATTAAAATATAACATTTCGAATCTTTAAACACTCAGAATTGCACGGAAAGTGCTACATTTCATCTACTTTCTTGAATAGACCACCAAGCAACAAACATTTCATTGGTACTTATGTTTTCCTGTTTCATGTTAATCTCAAAGGTAAATCGAGTCAATGGTCTGCTACACCATGACCTATATATACCGTATTTTTGGGAGCAAAATCCTGCAGCCTTGACGGAATAAATCATCCTTTAAGCTTTGAGCGCACGAAATAATGCAGGAAATGCGAATGGGCTCCGCGGCGCCGATGTGTTTTCGGGCAGTGGTTTGTATTACCCTTCGCATAATGCGCTCGCCGGCAGTCATTAATTCACTCCGCAAGCTTTTGCGAAGAGGAGAGAGTGCGCGTTCCTTCGCGAGGCGATAAATTCTCTCGTGTTGCGGTTTTCCCGAAGAATTAAAGGTGGCCAAATATGAGCGCGTCTTAACGCGAGTATGAGCCCATTGGAGGGAGGCTGCTTAAGAATACGCACACCTCCCGCCCAACCGGTTGTATTTCGTCTCTTTTGGTGGCGTATTACTCGGATAAAAGTTAGTTGTCAACTTGAACTTTTCCGGATGCATAGTGTGGAGGATATATACATGATGAAATGAATAGACCGTTAAGGCCGTTTTACACGGGGCACGGAATTGCGCAGGTTAGAGCTGCATTAATTTCTAAAATGGCGTGGAATTGCGCGAATGCATGAACGAAATTAGAGCAGGGGCCATTTTGCCGTCTCGCATCCGCGCATTCTCGCATGTGTTCTAGCAATTCACCGCTTTACACGACGCAATTTTGAATGCGCCTTCGCACGTACGTCAGATTGCGCAATTCCGTATACCGTTTAAAAGGCCTTTCTAGTATTATTAAATATATAAGAATGGTGGAAGAGAAGAGTTTTGAAGGCGGAAGAATTTAATAGGCCACGCCATGATACCCGATAACGTCACCGATAATTTTTCAACATGGTCGTGATTTAATAAAAGATTCAGTGGATTAACGTTTGCCTGCTTCTCAAATATAAACAAATTAGTGTCATGGATTATACTGAGGGGAAGTTATCAAATTTTAAATTCAAGAAATAATAACATAACAATAATAATTTTATTACTCCATATACAAATTACGTGACTATAGCAAAATTGAGTAATTTTCGGTAGCCTCGAAGAACCTGTTTGAGGTAACCATCCAAAATAATAAGATTTTATGCTTTACCTATAGTGTAGCTCATTTTGTTTTACCTTGGTAATCTATATTAACAAAGCTTAAGTGCGTGCATGAAAAATAACAACAAAAATAGTTGTTATAATTCATTTACATCAATATTTTATATCAATATTTGTTCTACACTGAAGCCAAGAACGTGCATTTTGCAAAAACTTTTTCAAAGACTTAGAACTAAAGCATGACTGGAGTAACAAATTAAATACCTTTGGTCCTGCATAGAAAAAATATCTTTCAAACAAGGTAAAATTAGGTTGTGGTAATGGCACACCTCTTTTGACGCAGGGTAAAGGGATAAGACAGGGACTGAAATATTTGAGAGTTACCTTCTCTGGCATAAAAACATCGTAGAACCTTATAAATATATAGATGCCTCAACGGAAGCAAACGCAAGTGAAGAAAAAGTGGGAAGGATCTTTCAAATCTGTCCTTTTTCAAAATAATACGTACATATATTTTTTGTAAGACAGTGAAGGTTTATGAATTGCTCATGGCGATCGGATATTCGGCTTTATAGTTACGGATGTTGCACTAACTTATATTATTGGAGGAAATTGCGCTGAGTTTTTGAATTGACAGTCTCCTACCTAACTCTGAGGAAGGTGGTAATACGCCACCGAAAATTTAGTAGTGAGTGTTTTTTGTCTTTTTTTGTCTACTGTGATTCTGCCCAACCTGTGGTTTTTTTATATCATTTACCTCGTCGAGGAACATTTCGAAGTGCCTTTTGTAAGACAAAGGTTTACAAATTTTAACAAAGGTTTACTCTATACACCTAGGAAATGGCAAGGTCATAAAATAAGTTTTAAGCGAGTTATGCGTCATTAAAGAATACCAATAAAGCGGGAGTTATGCGTCCTCCAGGCATTTTCTACCTCTCCCAGCGTGATATATGGTGACTACACTCGCTTCGCTGAGCTTACTCTTCGCTCTTGTCCGAGGACCTTCCTGCGGTGGACTCAAACCGCGGATCCCTGTCGACATTATGAACTCTGACTGAATGCCAACTGGTCGGCTCGAAAGCCTCCTCCAAAAGGCATATTAAGTGATGACTGATTCCAAATCGCCTGAATGACTGTCTCATTTGGAGAGGCGTATTGCTTATATCTCAGCACTCGAGTGGAACCTAAAGGATTCCACTCACGCTGGTGTCATCTTCCTCTGCCGTTAGCTTTTTTTTCCTTTTCATACTGTTGATATGTCTCTTCGTTTTATGGTGATGGGCGTTGATGCGATTGGAATAGTGAAGTGAAATGTAGCAAATGATCTTTAAGTCATCAATTATTGTTCCCGACTGATGAATTTGAAATTTTGGAGGTGCCGCAGCCCAATAGCAATCTTTTGGGACATTTAAGTTAGGGCAATATTTCGAATATTGTTTTCCTTAGAGATGAATCAATAAATTTTCCAATAGTCAGCAATTTTTATATCTTACTGGATGGTGCCATTTTTGTTGACCACTACCTAAACAATCGGGCATCTAAGCCAGACGCCGAAATAGGTCAAAGGAAGAGAAATTAGTAAGTGCAATTTTTAATTGAACAACTTCGTGTCGTTTGTCTTTTTCAAGTTTGGAAATAACTAGTGACTAACGGACGGGAAATGTCATCAAAGGATAATGAAGGGTTACATAATGTTGGAAACTATATTCGTAAAAAATTGTATCGTAGCTTGTGCTTATTACTTTTCCTATTCCTTTTTTATTTATTCATCAGGGAAAAGGCTCTCATAGATTAATTATGTGAACATTTTCCCAATCGAAACCTTTATTCTTGAAACCTCTACGGAGGCAGTAAATTGATGTTTACTTTAACATTATGTGGGGACTTGACTTTTTTATGCCTTTTTACAGCTCTTGACAGTTATTACGATGGTATTTTAACTTTCTCTACATTTTTATCATAACTTTGACGGAATTATCCACCATATCTCTCGTGTATTGTACTCAAAACTTCATGAAAATAATATCTCCGTTGCCAAGGAAAATTTTCCTCAGCCACGTGTTTTTTTTGTAATTTTTTACAAATTTATATTGGGGAGAAATATGGATAGCGTGTTTCGGAGTGGCACATAAAGTTTAATCATAAAAAAAATCGTTCTGGGAAGAATTTCCCCTGTTCTCTCTGATGATGATGAAGGCTTTTGAGATTAAAGCACGAAGGAGGTTTCCCAAGATTTAACAAAAGATTGGGATAGCGTGAATACAGTATGCACGCTGTGCTTTACAAATATGGAGTGTTTTTCTTGATACACGTCGCATGCATTCCTCTTTTTACATGTTGTGTCTATAACGTAGTTCTATTGTCGGAGAACATTACTCATACTTTGAATATGTTCTAGATGGAAAGTTTAATGTGTGTTCCTTCATATACGTACGTTATACGTTGTTGCTCATGCAAGAATGGGTTTTCATATCAATTACTGCGGTTTCAAACACCTTCCGAGTATGTTTTGGTGATTTCATAATTTCACAGTGATAAATACTAGTTTATTTGATTAATCACTCGTTAAAAAACAATACTTTAAACATTGACCGCAATAACTAAGTTCATCCTGTTATGAACTTAAATCACTACCATTATGCCATTCTGCAAGATTTTGTCCCTCAATACACTATTAGTTGAAAGAATTTACTTCTTGACCAATCCCAATTAATACCAAATGCATTCAATATCTCCAAAACCAAAACATGCGGTCAATACATTATTCAATAATGAATGGCAATACCTTATAATGCATGTCTTTGATATTAATTTATAAAAATATTACATATTGTGTTGACTATCATGTATAATCAATATTATGTTACCGCGGTGATTAAATTGATGATTATTTACCGGGATAGTTCCGCGTCGATTCATTTTTTGTAGACGACAGTTTCGGGCGCGTTCAAGCTCCCGTCTTTTTGAAATTATATTTGATATCATATTTGGACCCAAAGACGGGAGCTGGAACGCGCCCTAAACTCGTTTACCAAAAATGAGTCGACACGAAAATATCAGGGAAAACAATCATCAATCAATATATCGTTAGATAATTTTCGAGTTAATCGAGCCCCATTCATCCAATTGCTGGAGTACAAAACTTATTCCACAAGTAGACGTTTATTTACATTGATCAATCGAATTAATTTTGAAATGAATGCTCTCAAGTGGCCCATAAATCCATCATCATATGAGTTCCAAGGTTTCAGGCGGAATAAGGCATACCATCCGATATATTCGTGAAAAAAATCTGTTCGAGGTAATATCTTTTAATCCACGCATCTACCATTGCTCTAATAATAGAAATAATAATAAAATGTCTTTATTCGGGCGAGGTTGAGACAAGGAAGTCCCCTCTTCCACCTAACCCCTCCATTGCGTCAATGCAAACATGTTAAAAAATAATAGACAAACGTTTACCATACAAATGTTATGCAATATACAATATTTGTGAAATGTCAATAATATGAACAACTGTATGTGAACATTTTGTGGAAAAAAGATTTCTATTTGTGGGGAAAAACATAAGGATAAGGATGTAGTATCCCTCAGCGAAAAAACCCACTGCAGGGAAACGCCCACACAAGAAGGGGGGCGTGAAAATCCTGCGAAAACCTACTGTGTGAAAGCTAAAGTCGTGTTATTCGTAAAATACTACATAAGCAATGGGGTACAAAGTATGCATAAATATTACACATGCAATGAAGATATAAATTTTAACATATATATACAAGCATCCAGTGATACATATCACTTTGTCGTAAGCGCTGCTCAGTGTCATGTATATTTACCAGCTAGTTGTGAAGTTATAAGTGCGTTGTGTAGCCTCCTCTTAAAAGATGCCAATGATGATAAGTTCCTAGTTGAAAGGTTAAGATTATTCCAATACCTACATGCAGTAACGGTAAATGATTTATTGTAAGTGACAGTTCGGTGATGAGGTATAACAAGATTGTGATTCCCTCTTGTGTTTGTCATATGGACAGTGTCACCCAACCTGGATACATACCTCTTGCAGATTTAAAATCAATTCCGCTGGTGAACCTTTTCTAAAGAATCATTTCGTCTCCGGAGATCTTTTGCGGCACATAGCTCGATTGCAGTCGAATAATCGTAACACGATGACGTTTCTGCCGTGAAAATCTTCTTTATATTTTTCATCATCCTGTTCACCCTCGGTAGAATGGGGCAAGGGTTTCAATAGCAGCCGGTTCCGGTGACCGTTTGTTCAGCATCCACCACGTCTCGGCGCTTTGCAGCTGCTATCTTCCAACTCGTAAGTCGACCGCAAGAGTGCGCGGTTAAAGGTGCTCCATGAATAAATCAGGACCCGTGTGAGGGAGAAAGCCGTGGCTTGGCACAGGCAAAAGTTTTCATATTTCCTTTCGCGCTGCGGTAATATGCAATAATTCTTCGTGAAAAAACAATGCATCTGCATCCAAATTTCAATAGGCACTGTGCGTTAGATCCTGTCTCTAAGGCATCTGAAACCCCGTAACTCTTTTGCTTAGCAGTATGTTTCTTCTAGCTGTACCTTTATTTTATTCCGATTGTTGACCTTAATGGGCGTGGCGGGCAGGATAGGGAGACCGCGGATCTATGGGTCATAGGTTAAAATCTGCGAGAAACGTATGGAAATCGCTTAATGCAATCCTCATAGCGTGGTATTTCTGGCAGTTGGAACATCGTTATTGGAAAATGATCGCTCAATTCGTTGCAGTAAAAGCACATGTCAGACAATTTTGGATTAAATTTGAAGTATTTAAAAGTTTAATTAGAGATATATTCTTGATAAATCTATAGTCTCAGGCTCAACTTTGTGGAAGTTCATTTCTACAATTAAAAAGAACAAACTTAGTATATTTGAACTTTATAATTTCTTAAATACAAACCCTAACGCACCTGAGGAAGACGCCGCTGCGTCGTAACTAGCCGTTCCGCGAAAACAAATTGGTGGATAAATACGTTTGTTCTCTTTAACTGTAGATGTATTCTTCTTAAGGTAAATGCGATAAATGCATCGCATCTCCCCAAAACCAGTTGATGAACCATCAATAAAGTTTTCAAGAAAGCGAGACAATAAAATTTAACGCCTGAATATACTTTTGACATAAATTCCAAATAAATTATAGGAAATAACTGTTTTCACAATAATTGTTTTGGGCAGAAATAATGCAAAATTATTCTGTAAAAAAAATCTCTTCTAGGATGACACAGTTACGAATTGAAAAAATTAAGGGTGTCGTGAGGAAAATTTTCGAATATGTTTAACATATTTCTTGATTTGCGATTCATTTCGTATTGCACAGTTTCATGGTAAAAATATTTCCAAACTTGAAACAAAAGTTGCCAATTCCGTTTTAATTTCTTTTATTCTCCTCTAGAGCTTAAATGAGTGCCATCATATTCAATTTATTACCTAACTTGTTGAAAAAGAAGAAGTTACATCTTGTTGAAATACGCATAATTAGTGATTTACCAGTTAAAATTTATTTTTGACCCGATAAATTTCCTCAAGCTTATTGTCTATGTGATAAATCTAAAGAAAATACCCTGCCAATGACCTCTGTTACTCACAAGTGAGGTAACCGTGGAGCTCTTATTGTATTAGCTCCAGCAGTATTAAGTTTTCAAAATATTACTTGGATTTTGCGCGTTATCCATAAATTGCGAAATTCTCTTTTATACCGCTGTATTGAAAGCCTCACCATACCTGTAGCTCAGGTTTAAAGTTGTATCAAGGCAGATATCTTTCATTTTATACACCATACCGCTCTTTCCCACAGCCTCTGGAAGATATCTCGAGTGTTTTCCGACAGCCCGACCATATAGAGATTAAATCCCGAGAAATTTAAGAACGAATCGTGCGGCGTCCACCCGACACGACCTTTTCCGGTGGTCAAATGCAAATGAAGGTCCCCTTCTGTGCTGGACGGTTCAATTAAATAGATTCGCTCTGGGATCCTCTCTCGCCACCCAAGAAGGGAAGGCCAAGGCATTTGGCCCTGTCGTCGGCGCGTTACTGATTTTCCCCGTTAAGCGTTTTCGAGTGCCATGGGGAGGGAATAAAGGATGATGTTTCGTATTTTACTTGGCCCTTTCAAAACTCAAAATGAGTATCAAATAAGAGTGCTCGCGGTGGTTGCGTTATAGCCAAATTCTGAGGTTTGATTTTAAATATTATAATGGGAAATGGAAAATTATGCAACGCTAAATAATTAAATCCTATAAATAAATCATGGGGTGCTAGAAATTCACGCTCCGTAACATCAAATATTTATTTCTTAAATGGATATTTGGAATTATTTCATACCCATTTAGGTTGTTTCCATTGCATAAGTAAATATACTATAACTTTGACACTAGAAACTGTAAACATTAAATATTTATTGTGGTTCTATTGAAAATACTTACGATATAAGGGTCCCATAACTTCAACGCTTCACTCAAGCTTTCATGATGCGGACCTGGCAAATTCCCGTATTTGAGACTTTGATTTGAAATGACGATTCTCCATGTTTGGTTACTTAATTGAATTAGCGTAATATCGATGTGAAACAAGATATTATGAAACGAATGTAGGTGGAAAAATTACTCTTAGGTAGGTGTGAAGATAAAAAACTTTTCATGTTGGTGTAGATCATGGCTTTATATTAAAAATCGTTAAGAAATTGGTTCCTTTAAATTGATCAATTAGCAGTTATCAATGCACAATAAAGCTCCATCAGCCATAATAAATTGAACTTTTGGAAATTAAGGGTGGAAAATAAACGATCTTGGATGGACGATCTTCTTTAGGGATAATTGGATGAAGTAAGAACTCGTTACCTTTCAACACTCAGACGCTGCCGTATTAGGTACATGCATTTAAAAATCCAGTAAGGTGCCAACTAGTTGTATGTGAGCTCTTTCTATTCTACGTCACCTGACGTAGTGACGTAGGTTTTTAACTTGTTTTATCTCCAATGCTTCTTACTATTATTTCGGTCTAGCCCTTATGCTATTAAGATTAGCTATGTAACGAAGAAAATTTGGTGTCTGCCTAATGTTGCAAGGTTTGAAAATAACGAAAATATCTATATCTCTTTCAACTTTTTTATAGGTAGATGAGGTTATTTATGAATTTTGATGATGAAACATATAAAATTTAAGGTGAATGACTGAATGTGGATTACGTAACCATATTTGGTTTACGTGAACTCCCATAGATAAAAATAGATAATGGCTGCAATCATACGAGTCTTATAGCTTACATCATCACGTGAAAGTGCAAAGTATAAAGGGTTATGCGTAATTTATGTCTTGAAGTAAGAGGGAAATGCCTTCATAATCAAGAATTCTCGTATCAGTGATATTTAATGTGATTTTATCATATCCTGTTGATTTTGAAAGGAAGTCGAAAGATTGGACGAATAAGGCAGGGATAAACATTTCTGAATTCCAGTTCAAATCATAAATCAATCATAATAAAAATCACCTGATAGATACACGTAATCCGACTCCAGTGGCGCAAGGCAAAACTAGATTATTAGCTTAGTTGAGGTTTTTCATGAATATTGAATATCAAGAATTAAATACTTTGAGTCAATAACTGAAGATGGATTACAAAAGCATACTTGGTTTGAGTGAACGAATATGGATTAGAAATACTAAATAAATTTTAGGTAATATAAGCATTTATTTATTCAACAGATTTAGTTCAGCAATTTACCGGGGCTGTTCCTTTTACACCTCATAAGTACAAATATTTTGTTCATTGAATTTCTTGCTTTTACTTATTCATAGATAACTTACAATATTTACTTGCCATCTTCCACAGTTGCAAAGTTCTTGAAAGTAACTGATTTTACCCTCTTTTTATGAATTGTGCTAACTAATTTTCTGGCTTGTTTAAATCATTCTTATCGCATTGAGATTACGCCAGCATTAATTCTTGGTCTAGTCTGCAGGATCTAAGGAGTGAGGTGAACATTCATGTAAACAATTGATGTGACTATATAATTTTTTTCTCGGTAGACTCTGCATCTAATATTGTATAAAACATGCAGTAGCATATATCTTACGGGTACTTGCGCACTTGAATTATGGAACACAGCTGAGAAGAGGAAAATTTTGATTTTCCTATTTTTCGTCGGTTCATGAACTGACTTCTTAAAATTTACTTTTTTTCGAAGTTATCGCGATAGAAGTTTTTTTTTAATCTGTCCGACTGTTCCATTTAAAGCTCCCATTAGGTTTAATGGAACGATGGGGAGATGAAGGGGGACAAGTGGAAGGGGTATCCGAGGCGGCGAGGCAGAGGGCGTGCGCGGAAAAATTAGGGTGAGTTCCAGAAATCGTCCCACGCGAGGCGTCACTCACTTGTTACCGTGGAGACGTTATGGCAGGTTGGTATCCGGGAAAAATAATAAAAAAATGGGAATATCGAGGAGGAACAACATCGTAGTGTTGCTTGCTCACGCACTGCGGTAGATCACTTTTCCCCCTAC
Organism: Ischnura elegans; assembly: GCF_921293095.1. NCBI lineage: Eukaryota > Metazoa > Arthropoda > Insecta > Odonata > Coenagrionidae > Ischnura > Ischnura elegans. The sequence continues at coordinate 87,221,943 of NC_060254.1, read as the reverse complement.
ATATGCCTCTCATTGCTCGTCAGAACTCTTGTAAAAACCCGAGTTTACAAGACGCCAGGGATAACGGCACGCCTTCGTAAGTGCGTTTTAGAGCAAAAATATAATATATATTCACACGAGAAATATATCATATACAAATATCAATCAGAGTTTAGGCCAAGGCGAGAGATTCATTATGGATAGTCAATTCGCATTTTTCTCCAATCACCATATGAAATGTGCTATTATTGTTCTTATTCAGCTCAAAATGCGTTATCTTTAATTAGTTGCCTTGCCGATGTAGGCTTCGTTTTTTCATTTTGGGATTTTTTTACGTTAATTAAGAGTTTTAGTCTCCATATTGTTTTAAATCATAATAATTTTCTAGTGTTTTGCCCTTATTTTCACGTTTTATGACCCGCGTTACTTAAATTATCAATTATTACCTTGTGATATAAGTCTTAATGTTTATTTTTGTGAATATGAAAACAGCCCATAGCATGCTAGCATTGATACTTGTGATGATATATTCTCGTTTGAGACTAATACTTAGTTACTTCGGTCCTTTTGGGAGATGTTAATGTTCCAGGGGGTCTATAAAGCCTCTTCTCGTGTTGGGTAGGAGGTATAGATTGTGGAATATTTGTATTCACTGTTCGGAAAATAAACTGGCCATATTATCGCCATGAGTATTAGAGGCATGATTTCCGAAATGACTGCCTAATTTTTTTACATCACTTTGATTTACCATTTATTTCTCAGTCACTATTATTATTTATAAGCTCCACCCACTGAATGATTCAACCCAAGGGTCACTTTGGACATGTGAGATAGACGTTACCTTGAACTAAGCCACAAGAGTGTGATTTTCAAATATTCTTAATAGGAGGGCCTATTACTTTCTCTAAACCACATCGCACTTCGAGGATTTTGTTTAGCCGTGTTAGAAGGCTCCACCTGGGATTTGAACCCGGTGTCCCTCGGTTAGCAGTCAGGCACTTTAGCCATTCGGGCACTTTGGAATCCAAGTAAATAATAAAAATTGGCCATTAGTGTCAGCAATGTAGTTGGTTCGTGAGAATAGGTTGCTTGCGTTAGCAGCAGCTTGTACAATATAATGGATAAGATCGGTAACTTTATTGCTAACCTTATCCATATTTAACATCACAATAATTTTCCTGGTATGAAAGTTTGCAAATAATTATGGCGTCATTGTCAAATGGTATGGTATTTGGAGGAGGCGACCGACAGCTGAAGTTATTTGCGCCATGAAGGAAGGGAAGGAAGTGTGGAGAGAAAACCAGCGTCGGCATTAGCCTGCTCTTAACGAAAGCACCAAGGGGACCACGGCTTAACGTCCCATCCGACGGACGAAGTGTTGCGCTTGAAATGTCCTCCACACAACATCCAAGCAGGGATGGGGCAGTCTCTGAAAATTCTCTGCCGCTACCCGCCACCGAGTGCGAAGGCAACATTCTAGCCACCGCTCCAACCCGATCCCCCACTGTCAAATGTAAACCAGTTAGACCATATTTGGTTGACCCTTTCGCAATATTTATCACTGCAAACATTATTTTAAATTAAAAAATGCTAATTCCTTATAAATTGGTAGAGAGTAACGAGGTCTCAAGCTTATGTTTCTCCGGGTCCCCAGTATTCAAGCCGCACAGGATTCCTTCTTCTTTTCACCGATGTTCATGCTATTTTCGTGGAAAATCTCGTCCGCGTTCAAAGTGGTGGGAATCATTTATCCTGCAGAATCAAATCCTTTGCGAAGGGCGCAGAAGGGTGAGATTTCACGTAAAAGTGATCGAACACGTTATCACGTTTTACGGTGGAGAGGAATCGACGGAGTGACGGAAGGATTGGAGTTGCCGATAAAAAGGACACATGGGGGGAGGTGACTGCCATCCTTTCGCGAGGATTTGAACTCGCATGTGGTGCTTGCATGTACGTTACGTGCACGAGAAGGTGGGCAACTTTTTCTCGGTGCATTTCCTGGTGAAACTTATAGTATAGGGTGGTTTCATATTATTTTTTTATTGCCTAAATCGAAAGATTATTATACCTAGAGTACGTATTTCACGCTTTTAGGTTTTTAAATGACGATATCTATTTTTCGCGATTAAATGAAAAGTGAAAATTTTCAAGCGCGCGAAAACGCGACGGCTAAGTATGAATGCTGGTTAAATCCCGTGTGACGTCGTTCTGGTTCCCGCTGCCGCAAGTGTGGTGACCTTGGGGTGAGGCTTTGAGCGCTGATACGACGCAGGATGCTAGCAGGTAGCTGAGTACCCTGCTAGCTGGTAGCGCTGGGCTCAAATAAGGATTATTAATGTTTCCAAGTAGGCTTCCGCGGAGATTATGATGAATTCTGCTGGTTTTTCCGGGTATTCTTCCGCGTTTATCCATTTGTAGGACGATATTTCGCCAACGTTCCAGTTGGCTTCCTCAGGTCCACTGAAGTGTTGATGCAGAAATTTGTTCATCTTATATACACCCCGTTTGCCGCCTTTTTTCTCGAGGTGTGCCCTGATTAGTCAGGATCTTTGAAGACCCTTTTTTACGCGCTGGCGAGATTGTAGCCGTCTTCACGGTTGAAGTCCTTTGTCGTTTTGGCGATTTCAATTGCCTCCCTGATTATTCTCGGGTAGTAGCGGCCTTCTTTGTTCAGGAGAGTGGCGTTGTCAAAATCAATATTGTGTGTCGGTCCACTACATTGGTATTCCGCAAACAATTTAGCAAAAATCAGAATCTTCCCGAATCGCGCAATGAAAGCGAAATTGATGGCAAAAAGGATACGACATGTTTTCGAGTCTCAAGGTGGAGAGGATTTGTTCAAGTGACGGAAGATACGGGCTTGATGATAAAGCGGATAGCTCCGGTGATATAAGGGCGCGGATGCTACTTGCTCCCGAGGAGAACTCTCTAGCATTGTAATCCGCTATTCATGTGAATGGGGCAGAGGATTAATTACTTCCCGGAATGCTTTCCACATGCAACATGAAGTGCATTCTCGGTGTATGTTGTGATTCGCTATTTAACTTTTCATTCCTACAAATATCGCATACAATTCGGTAGGATAGCAATAATAGTAATGATTTAAGTATGCATAAAAAATAATAAAAGCCTTTCGCCTAGCTTTGGGGATGCCTACTCACTCATTTACTAATATAATCTTAAATTGGACTGTCCAGCATTCAATTTTTTGTATCTTGCACTTTACTGCTGGAGTGCAAAAAGATATAACATAGGCCCAAGAAATATATTTCCTGTCAAAACATGGAGACAATACTAAGAAAGAAAACATTACAAAAATTCGTACTATGTCTTTATTACTCTTCGTGTATTTGCGGCGGCAGTTCTAAACACAAGTAAGGTGTTTGAGTGAGCCAACACTAAACTTTTAAGTTTTAAGAAACCAATTTCAGGCGGATTTAATGAACTTCAATATTATGTCTACCATAGGTGAGTGTTTATTATGACAGAAAATATTTGATTCTTGCATTTTAAAATGCAATCTCAATGAATTTTTAACATATCACCCAAAATGCCATATATGGCCAAACAAAACTTAATTAAGGTGGTTCAGTTTCCCTGAACATTCAATTATTCTCCCTCATTTCCGTCTACGTTCATTATCGTGGATAATATCTCCCACGTCACCGAGGAACTATTCATCTGATAAAAATTACAGCTATCGCAAAGCTCGGCCCGGAAAAGGCATCTGAGACGTTAGCGAGTTCGACGTCGGAGAGGTTTTTAACAGAGTGACGGAAGAATCGGGTTTGGTGATGAAAAGGACAGCTCCGGGTGACGCGAGGACGTGGGTGCCATTCTTTCGCGAGGATGGGAACTCCGCCCGCGAATCCTGTTTCTCATCGTTCCCGCACTGATCCGAGCGTCGTTCGCCGTGAAAGGTTCCAAATCGGATCCACCCGACGTGAATTTCTTGACCCCGGCGGCGCGGATACGGGACTCGACATGGCGCCTCGCCGGTGGGAAGATTCGCCAGGCTCGGTGGGAAGTCGGGTCGGGCCGTTCAGTGACAGGCGAGAAGATGGGCTCGGAACATCCGCATGCATATATGTATCGCCTCTTGCCTTGAGTAAACGTAAACAAGAGCGATTTTCGGCGTCAAGGCTCGCGACCAAGATATAAATTGCACATCCGAGATCATGCGATGGATCTGGTATGATTTGTTACTAAGACGAGTTTGATTCCAAGTTGTTTATTTCTATTGAAAATTTTATTTCTCTTAAATGTAATGGCCACAATGAAATAGAAGTTTAAAATATCCCCTTTTAATAACCAATTCATTTCCTTACTTTTTCATATCCCATAGTAGGAAATATAGAAGTTGGGATGCAATGTTGTCCTAAGTATTTGGCAACTGCTAATTTTCGGCGTCAAGGCTTGCGACAAAGATATAAATTGCAAAACCGTAATCATGCGATGGGTATGATGAGTATGCTTGCCAGACTACGAAGATAGAATTTGTTTTTACGAAGTTCATTCCATATTAAATCAATGGTGTGCGAGGTTATTTTGTGGACTCGTGACATGATAGATTAAAAAGTAAAATTTGCTATATTCCACACAGTATTTATTGAAACACTCAACCAGTTTTAACCTCTTCAGCAGGGGCGGATCCAGGATATTTTTCTATGGGGGCACAAGGGTCTGTCAGGCAAACGATCCTCTCATACTTGAGATGAAAATAAGATACAACATTATTACTGTACGAAATATTCTCTTTACTTTAATTTGAAAGTTATTAATACGAAATTAAATGATTTGCGCTCCGTAATGCACAAATCAAAACAAAATTAATGATAATCGTGTAAAACATGAAGGATATACAATAAAATTATAAAAAAGATTATTATTATTAACATAAAAAGATTATTAAAGATTTTCAAGCGTCTAGGGGTTGGGGGCACGTGCCCCGGTGCCCACCCCCTAAGTTCGACTATGCTCCTCACGTCATATTATCTATATTTGAACCAAATTTAGTATATTTCTGTAAGAAATTTTATTTCTTTTAATTTCAATAGCCACGAAAGAGAAGTATCAAAATGATAATATGCTCTTTTTGTAAGTATTTGATTTGCTCACTTTTCCATTTCTTGTAGGAAGTATTAGAATGCTGAAATTGGGGTTGCAATGTTGTCCTAAGTGTATGGCAACAACTCATTATCGGCGTGAAGGCTTGCAATCTAGAACGTAAATTGCATATCGGAGTTCACTTTTCCAATTACCATAGTAGGAAAAAAAATGAAGCTGGGATTTCAATGTTATTCTAATGCTGGCAACTGGTAACTCAGCCACCTTGGGAAATCTAGTCTTCATCTTAGTGAAAGCTCGCGTCATTCAGCAATACGCGATTTTGAGACTTGAATAGTCCATTCACTGAAAACTGGTAGTTGGTAGGGAGCTCCGACAGGCTTAAGATTTTTGTGGCCAAATTTAAAATCTGTTATGGTCTTCTGTTCAAATGTCCGAAGCTCATTGCCTCAGCATTTTGTAGCTTGGAAGTTGGCTCTAATGAACGGAGTTGGTGGAGACACGGCAAAGAAGGGTTTGCATACTTTTTGTATGATCAACAAAGACTCTCAATACGATAGGGATTCCATTGATTCGCTTTTTCACTATCCTGGCCATTGTGCATCCCATGTTGTCTGTTCCTTTCCTGTTCCATTCCCTTACACTCCATAGCCTCTGTTCTGCGTATTGAGGACTTAGTTAAGCTTTTGCGATAACTCTACTCCGAATCGATGCATGATCTCCTCCATGTTGCAAGTAGGTGAAGTACATGAACGCAAAATGAAAACAACTGCCGACGCAATTCGGCGATGAAAGGTCCAGGGAGGAAAATGGTCGCCGTAACGTTAATTCCCTACATTTCTGTCCGGGATATAATCAAGCCGCAATTGAACATATTCTGTCCATAACACTTTCCACAATCGTTCAAGCAAATGTGTTTTCAATGCGTGCTCCGATACGGCAGTTTTCATGGTCTGGGAGGTACTACGGAAGGGAATGGAGAGAAGGAGGTGAAGAGGAGGTGAAAAATGTTTGATGGGAGTAGACCTATGCGTCGACAGCGAGAATCGCCGGCGACAGCGTCCACATATCTTTTTCGTGGCGAACGACAGCGCGCTTGAGTCTACGCCGCGCCGTCAAGGAGGCGGTGGGGTGGGAAACGCATCGCTTAATTGTAACCGTCCTAAACTACAAAATTGCAGCTCATTCAGTGGCAAAATTTGTTAATTTCTATTATAAACTTCACAAGTCTGAGGAATTACGCGTTTACGAAGAGCGAAATCAATAATGAATATTAGAGCTCAATCAAAACTACTTCCATTTAAGTTTTCAAGTAAACGTGTTCTAACTAAAGCTATGCTCTTCTATCGTCGTTTCATGTGAAAAAAATCTATGTTTAGTCGCTGAAGAAAGATGCATGATTCGATTTCCTTTTTAACTCAGATTATTCAAATAACTTCTTTGTCTCGGGCGTGACTTAATGGAATCGACTTAACATACTGAAATGTAAATTACTTTGCGATTCCACAGGCATTTACAGTACAGGATTAAATTTACGTGGAAATACAATTTTTTATATAACTGCTATTATTATATAATTTTAAGCAGCCACGGCGTCGAAAAGCTCACTTCCAGGCTATTGCGAGGAATAGGGTAGTTTCCTTTACCAAAGAAAATGGAAGGCACTGACTGCGATTCGTGACCTAACATTGGTGTATTCATAATATACAAATCCCAGTTTAGACGAATGTTAAAGGTCAATTCTAACCTCATTTGAAAAAGGCCAGATTGACGCCCATGTAATGCAATTCCACGAGACATTACAGGGACCCAGATTCTATACGAGTAGTCAGGAGTTTTACATCGTCTGAGATTACCAATGCATGCTATTCCGAGGAATAGGGTATGCATGTGGCACAGAGCTCAGGGAAAATTTCTTAAACCTATTAAAATTCGTAAGGTCGGAAAGTTTCCTTCGTTTGATAGGGTATGAATAATCATTATTTAAGCCAATCTTTTAATCGCGAAAAATAGATATCGTCATTTAAAATGTAAAAGCGTGAAATATGTACTCCATGAGCAATAATCTTTCGATTTAGGCAATTAAAAAAATAATAAGAAACCACCCAATTGCGAGGGAACATTAGTATATCCCATGAACACTGACTGATCAACAATTTAACGATGATGGCGGTACTCACGCCGCGTCAATAGGAAGACCATGCTTTAGCGGCGCCGAAAAATTTACCGGCGTGGTGTCGCGTCGTAGGCTTGGCACAGCAGCGTACTGGTTCAAGTGGAAGGATTGGACGTGCGTGTAAAAAGCATTCCCTCTTTTTCCCTTTCCCCCCTTCCCCCATCGTAATCCTTCCTGCGGGCTTCAATTCGGACGGAGTCTTCCTTTTCTTGTTTACGATGACGGGGATGAAATTTTTCCGAGTTGAATTATGATGGCAACCGTCTGAACGCCAAAGCCTTTCGGTAAAATAATCGATCTCGAGTAAATCGAATTAATGGCTTCATATGAATTACTTCGTCGATATAAATCCATCGTTTTATCCATATTCATAGGGCTGGTATGTGGTCTTCCATAAATTAAATATCCTTTGACTGCTTAATTGCGAAGATGCTGAGGTAGTTCATCAATATGCAATGCTCTGGAAGCAAAATTGCAAAGCTATCATTTATCATTTCATCAAGGCAAGTTTCATTTATATCTTTAAATTAATTCTATGGCAATAAATTTCGCGGTCATCTCGAGTTGTTGTTGTGACTTTTGCCGTCTTTTTAGGCCCCTCATAACATAATTCACCATCAGCACCCATTATTTCGGGACTTTTTAAAGTATAATATATAATTTTGTAATCGTATGAATAATGTCTTGAATACATTTTTATTCAAACCATAGTGTGGATCACTTTAAATTTCAGCTAAAAGTTTTCAAATAAGTTGCCGTTGTAAAACCTCTTTACTTTACTCCCTTTTATCTTTGGATAACATAAGCAAAAACGTCTACTCTAGACTGATTTCAGTAGTCAAAAGGTATGACTTTCATAAATAAGCTTCAATTCTATGTAACGAAGGAAGAGGCAATGTTCTGCGCTTAAAGAATGTAACTTTATCGATTTAAAGCATGCCCTGGTGAAATTCAATTTGAGCCTAATCTTCTGTACCAAGGGCTATTGCGAGGTTTGGTCGGAACTAATTTGTAATAACCTCGTAGTATCCATTGGATCCAATTACCATTATTGCTTTCCATTACTCCTCCAATCTTGGAGTTGAATGGATGAAATTTTGTAGAGGAAAATGGTATCAGTTATTTTTTTAAGGTGTCAAAAAATGAAGAAAACGTGAAAGAAAAATCTCTTGATGCCAGAACAAATTTTAAATAAGCCTTCACAATTTTTTCCCAGCACTTTTTTAAAATTATTACCTTTCTTTTTTAGCTCTCGGCTAAGTTGTGGAACTGGGGTATGAAATATCCTAGTACTTTCATTTTGATTGCGTCATTGGTGACTATGGTCTCTTAGTCCGCGTGACCTTGCAAACGCGTACTTTACATGACTCATCCAAAATTCGATGTTACTCAACAAAATAGTGACTTTTATAATAAAAATGATAACTGGTAGGTATTTAATTAAAAATAATCCAACTTCTGATATGATGAAGTCATAAGTCTCAAACTTCTAGATGCTTTGTGTAAGGAAGGATTGGCATCAGGGCCTCATACTGTTTATAGCAACTAAAGTATACTTCGTTCTCTTGTAGAGCGTATTTTGCCAATCAAAACCAAAGGCTAGCATCCGACACAAAGGAAACATGAGGACTGAAATTTTTCAAAGTTGGTATAAGAAGACTTCTTGCGAGTGAATTTGCCGTTTTGGAATGCAGTAAAATACATTTTATACTTCAAGCGTGTAGCTTTGATATTGTTATGATCGAAATAATAATATGCATGAGGATTTCGTAGTTAAATAGCCAAATAACACCTGTTTGCGGAACATAACTACTCTTTTATCAAATGAAGGTCCAAAACCATTCCCGTTGGAATTGAATCAATGATTAAATTTCAATTATAACTATACCGACGAATGATAAGATAATTGACTGATATATTTTGGTCAATATTTAAAAATGGAAATTCCAGGTAAAATATCCAGATTATTAATTTTAATAATACTTTTGGTTTGATTAGGAAATCTTTAGTACTCAAAATCAAAACATATACCCATATGCTTTGTCTAACCGTATTTTATGTGTAATATCGATATGGTACATAAAATTATATTTTCTTTTTATATTTTTGAAGCAATCCCTACCATTAAATGTTGAAGACTAAGGTGCTCAGATAATTTTTAATAACTGCCTTACAAGTAAAGTATTCTAAAAAATCTAGAGTGAAGCATGGGCCCTGATGAATGTTAAGCATTATATTCAAGGAGTTCATAATTATAAATCTCAATTCTAATGAATTTTGATTTCGGAGTACAACCAAAATTGTCGAAATGATCCTTGTAGCAGTCGCAATTCGAAGCTTGAAGAGGGATGGTGTTACTGCAAGTGTTACTGCTATCTTGAAATTTTAATTTTCAATGAAAATAATATGGATTGGCAACATGCCATCTCATGAGTTAAAGCGTTTTTAAGCTAAAAAAAACTATAGAATAAAGAGTTCTCTGCCTTCTAAAGTAGTATTCTAAACCTGTATTTTTTCTCTCTCTTTTCAGGTAAATGGCAGCAAATATTGGAGATGTATTTGAGTGTACCGTTGAAATTTATTGGTTGACAATGAGGTAAGGCAAGATTTACAAATGACTTTCTCGCAAAATTGGATTTTTGGAGAAAATATGTGAGTTCTTTGCTTTTAGTCGTGATTCCCGGCTTTTGATTAGTCAAAGTGTAAATTTAGTAATCATTAAATGCGGCTGTAAAAACTGACGGTACTTAAAACCTAAAATTATAATAGTTTTTCTAGTAAATGATTTATGTATTTTTTTCCTTACGTGCCCAATTATGAGAAGTATTAGCCGCGACCATACCAATTCTGGACTATCAGTCATAGCTTCTCTCAAATTCATGTTAGGAAAGACGAGATAGAAAGTGGTGACAGAGAAATTCATAAATAGTACTAAACTTTTCTGCAGCAAAAGAGGAAAAGTTTTCTCGTCAATCCAAACTTTAATATTTAAAACAGTAGATAAAAATAATATTCACCAAATTGCACCCCATTTTTAGACGAATAAAGAACTTGTAATTACACTTCAACTCTAATTTAATTCGGCGGTAGAAGATTTCATTTTTCACTCATCTTTTATATTTTAATGTTTACATACCTCAAGTTCTCACCGCTGGTTTCCTTCCTGCTATTTTTATTGCAAACTCTTCAATTCAGGGTAATGACAATAGTGTAGATGCTTTAATTAACCTGGAAATTAATTAGCTGTTACAGAGAAAAATTATCAATAAACGAAAAACTAGGCGTGTTAGCATGCAGATAGTCTATCCTTAGTTATAATTTTGCTGATCATATTGAAATGTTTGGCTTCATAAAGAATTGCGTTAGCTTAGGGAAGACGGGTTATGGCATTCACATTCATTTTCGGCAGAAAGTATCCCAAAGTACAACTTCTCAACGTATCATACTGGGTCCTAATCCAAGAACTTTGATCCTATGATAAGAGTTCTAATTTAAACGGGTTCTAATGTTCACAAAGTAACTATCCAACCGATGGAGATTACCATTAATATTAGGCATTGCTTAGCTACAAATCGGAAGTAGATACATTAGAGATGACTGGAAGCAGTAAAATGTCTTATCTATTCAGTTATTGAAATTTTAATTTATTTAACACTAGAACCGCGGACGGGACTTTTTTGCCCCATCGCCCTTTGCAAATGTTTGCCATTCATATACTAGTGGTTTGATCCCTTTGAAATTTACCGACCTTTACTCATTTTTTACGCTCTTTTGAATGGTTATGTCGAAAATATTGTACGATGTTTGGTTTGCGAGAGAAACGACGATTTACCTAGAACCGCGGTATGGGACTTTTTTGTCCCATATGGGGAAAACATAGAATTTCAGTTTTTTTGTACACCTATTTTGTATTTAGCATAATAACAGTTTATTACGAAGGGGATTGATGCACAGATACCGTTAATTTGTCAGTTAGAAGCGCAGAAGGGAATAATCTGTGCACTGCGCCGGCCGCCTCCTCACGCAGCGCCGGCCGCGTCACCTCTGCCCGGCGCGTCTGCAGGTCTGAGCTTGCAGCCAACACGTCAAAATAAGTTTACTGTATTCCTAGTTATACTTAATAAAACGTTTTAGACATTACCTAAACATGAGTTTTGTTCACACAAACCACAAAAAACCGTCAATTATACTTAAACATGACAGGAACAACGTATTTTGTCAATGGGACAAAAAAGTCCCTTGCCGCGGTTTTGGTGGGGTTGGAAAGTTCAGCGGTTCTAGTGTTAAGTCGACACGTTTGGCTGGAAGTAATGTTAAAATATCTTCTGCGTTCTTAATTTGAGTGAACTTTGCCTTCTAAGCTGATCCAATGTCTAATTAACACAGTCTTGATTAACTGAGCATATAACTTGATATTAATTGGATTTGGATTGGAATGGAGGCCTTAATGATAGAATTGGGAACGGGTACGCCTTTCTGGACCTTCCTCACCGACAAAAATAACATTAGTATTAATTTACACGCCACTGTCAGTTGATAGGTCATTATGTCCTCACAATTAAAAATAGCTTGTACCGCTCTGCTCAGGCCGATGCTAATAAAGCGAGCCATAAGGAAAAAAAAAGATTCTTACCCTCTGTGACTTCTCGAATGTGACCGAGTCTTGAGTTGAGTAGGGCTCGGGTTTCCATCACGCACATGTCTTCTCAAGGCGACAGCAATTCCGACGACATTTCATGTGTCGCCTTTAAGACAGTTCAAAATTGAGAAATTTTACTTGAAGGCTTGCGAAACTTTGGTCGTTTGAAAACGAAAACAACAAGTGCCGCACGAAAACAAAGTACTCCTCCCTTTTCTTGGCCAGTGTGAATTTCTCGTGACGCAAAAAATGTTTCATTAGCTGAAAATGTAATATTTGCTTCCCACTCAATGCTAAATGTATATGTCATAAGGGAAATTGAATCTCATCGTTTTCTTTAGATTGTCACCAAAAAGAAATTAATGAAATGTGTAATGAATTCATGTATAAAGTAGGTTCCAGTCGTTAGTTTATATGAGGATTGTATTAATATTTTTTCTTTAACAGTAGGTCTCAAAAAAATATGTATATTTTTAAATCCTTACCTAAATTCTACATCTATATGTACATAATGTAACTGATGGTTAACATTTAACCAGTGGATATGGAGATTTGAAGACATCAAAATTTGTATCACGCCAAGTTAACCGGTGAGATAATTTATAGAATTTTTCAAATAGAGGATTTCATGTAAAAGCGCTTTTATCACCTTTAAAGTATAGGTATCATAGTATATAAACGATAGGACATAGATATATCCACATTTATTCCGTATTTTTTAATATCTCGTCAATTATAGCTGTAAATGTTTCTCATTATGTGATTAATTATTCCGCAAATTACTTGATTATCCTAATATCAAATTGTAGACGGCGGAATATGTAGTTCTTGGGAATCGTGCATTAGCAAAAGAGTAAAGAAATGAGTTTTGTCATAGCTGGACCTGTAGATAAATTTCTACTTGGCTTTCTATGAATATGGGGATATTTTCGGATTGGAATCATTTGTTATGTGCTTCATTCAGTTTTTGTAAAAAAAGAAACAACGCTTCACCACGAGTCACAATAAAATATCGAAGGATTCCGGAAAAATTGAACTATAACGATCAAAGTGCTTGAAGTTGTATCAAAATTTAAAGTTACGAATGCTTTAGCATGACACATTACTTTATGTATTGTTCAAGCTCAGCATCGAGAGCTGTTTTTTCTTTTGCGATCCGTACTTTTCAGCTTATGGGTAAATTTCCATATTCAAGAATTCCTCTTTGATCATCGTATGTTCTCGAACTTGCTGCGGTCTCGACTAGGAGTTTTCCTCATTGTTCCTTCGGACGGTTTTCCGTGTCTTCGGAAGCACAGAGGCTCTTCTCACCCACGAACTCCGCTGCCGCTAGCGAGTACCAAGTCTGACGGCCGTATCGCCTATTCTTTCATCTTTGCCGCAACGGTGCCTTCCCAGTTCGTTCCTTTTATCCAGATGCACGCCACAACCTCTTATATGGGCATAAAATCGAACTCCTTACTTACTCTACGCCCCCAGCCGTGCGATCCGTAACTATTGTTTTGATGACGCCACGACTGCGATCTTTAAGGGTGCGGGATGAAGTGAACCGACATCACGGAGCCTCATTGGTATTCTTTAATGAATCAGCATTACTGTTGTATGTGGTAGACAAAAAATCAACTTACAATTAGCATATCCTTAACACGTTGCGTACCGGGGTATTTAAATTCCTAGGAACACCGATTCTGGGTGTTGAGATTGGAAATATGTGCCTATTAGGGCGTAATGACTTTAGTTTAAACATGGTTAAAAACCTAATGTTTAGAATATAACTTTACCCAATCAAACGTTATGATGTATCAATTCATTATGAATAACGAGCAACAACTGAAAACGTACTATGGAATACGTATTGTACGCTTTAAAATTGTTTAGGTTGACGCGCCTAAATGACGAGAATCTTTGTCATCCGTCCGGAACGTTCGGGAAAAAAATGAGAATTTTCGCCATTCGTACGCAACGTGGGTAACTTGTGTGATAACCTTTTATCCTTAAGATAAGAAATGACAATTTTTGTTTCGTTTTATGACATTGGTTTTACACATTTGTTGCTGGAATTTTCAATGCTAACAATAGAAATAAGTGTAACATTATGATGTAAACGACATAAACATACCGAAGGCTGAATAAGGAAATGACCAAGTGGGTTGTCGCAGAAGGTTTTCTTAAGTGCAGAATATACTCACTGCCTTTACACGACTGAATTCAGCCTCAGCTTCATTGGCTGCTCGTCTGGCTAGTCTCTCATGTAAGCGGAGGAAAGCTGAAGTAATTTGCGCCGCCAAGAGTTGGGAGTGATGAGGGAAGCCAAGGCGTGCATTGGAAAAGAGGAAGGTTGCAGTGGAACTGCTCATTATAATAGAAAATTAATTGTTCTGGAACATACGAAGTAGACATAGATTTACACAATTGGAATCAGTGAAATGACAATATAGGGTAGGTAATGTAACTAATAAAATGAGAAAAAATGCCTATTTGAATAATTTCAGCAACAAATGTGTAAAACCAGTGTCATAAAACGGAACAAAAATTCTTATCTTAAGAATAAAAAGCTAACAAACAAGTTATCTTAAGAATATGCTAATTGTAATTTGATTTTTAGTCTAGCACACACAACAGTAATGCTGATTCATTGAAGAATGCAGTTAACATAAAAATCATCGATTGAAATGTACAGGAATATGTAAAGAAAAATAAAATTCATTCACCGAATAACAAGAAGCTCATAATTAGCGAGGGAATATTAATGGAAAGGTAACATGGTGAAATTTACGTAAACGCAATAAGCTGGTAGGTAATATTCAAATCTCAACATTTCGAAAAAATGCTGAGAATACTTTAAGTAAATGTTCAACTTAATGTGAGCAATATAAATAACTGTGACATTATAATGTAAACGATATAAGTTTATCTAAGGCTGAATAAAGAAATGAGCAAGTGGGTTGTCGCAGAAGGTTTTCTTAAATGCAGAATATACTCACTGCCTTTACACGACTAAATTTGCACCGTTTTCATTTAATCGTATTTTTATTCCAATAATACTATTAATACAAATGTAGACAGATACCAGCTCCTATGAAAAGTTAGCAGGCTTTCGATGATGGTTTCCTTGAATTAAAGATTTCTCTTGCCTTTGCTACGAATGAAGTTTTTCATTTAAATAAAGTATTTTTATTTCAATCTTAACCTCAATTTACTAATCACCCAAAATTAAGTATTTTGTGATGAATTTAGTAGCTTTGGCAGATTATTTATGGTGCAAATTTTGCAATTATTTTTCACATGGCATCGACTCATGGTGAAGTTTCCAGCCTTTGGAGTTTTACATATTGTTCGTATCTATTTCTTTATTTGATTCTTCGTGCACAAATAACAAATGCTTTATTCAAACTTAAATCCGGATTAAACGCATTATTTTTCAAAACCAACTGTGTCCATATTTGTTTTGATAAAAGTTAAAAATTGCATCCAGATTTTTTAAGCATTCTAAGAAAAGCTCGATGTCTTAAGCATGGGTCCCTAAAAATTAGCATTTTTCATGTTTAAGCAATTATTGGTAATGCTGCGCACTTACAAAATACGTAGATTTTTCTTGCCCTTCATACGATGAATGTTGCATCGTTTTGAATTTGACGTGCTTCATTACTTTGCCTATTGTTGAAATAAAAGTATAATGAAACAATATATGTTTGCGAGTATTTTAGGGCGTAACTTTCTTCTATTTTTCAGCTTAGTGGAGTTTAGTACTACTTCATCGGAACTTTTCATTCGTATTTCTAGTGTTTCCAATATAATCGTTTTCTTCCGAGAAATATTTTCTTTCTTCGTGAAACAATGCATAGCCCTGAACTTAAATGATACGTCCTATTAAAGGTCATCATGAGTGGTTGTTTTCATATGTTTCCAAATATGAGACCCAATATACCTATGAATATGTAAATTTTTATATGTCCACCTCAGGCGCTTCAGATTTATTCGTGAATTTTACAATGACGCCGCTCCCCGCCTCACAAAGTGTATTTTTTTTTAAACTATTGAGCATTCAAGCTGTCATCATTTTAGAAGATATTCCGTGGGTTTGAGCTACCATAACACACCACTATCTAGGCTTTGAGTCACTTATGATTTTTGAGAATTCAGGATCTTGCGTATTGCGAAGTATTTTAATTGGTCCATGAAAAAAATGTTCTTGGTGCCCCAATCTGAATAAAAATATTTTCTGCGATAAATTTTTGTAAATGTAATAGTAAAAGTACTAGGCTCTTCGTAAGTTTGAACGCTTAGCTCATACGAAACCTTCCCACTCATAAGTAATGTAAATATCTATAGTCTATTGTTGGTATAGCCTCGGTTTCAAGGTCTTTTAAATGTAATCGATGTAAATTGCTTGGGATCTGGTTTTAAAACCACTGGGTTCGTTTCATGTGAGAGGCTCGTGAAGTTGAGTCAACGCTGAATAGTTTCATTCAATGCTAATCCTTGTTTTTTTCGTGCCATTCTTTGCCTTTCCTCAACCCGACAATGGCCTTTGAATGACGACGCCTGAACAAAGTAGTTTTCAGGGTCGCATCATCATCCATATCTTATTTCCAAAGAAGAATGGGAGGGTGGGCATAGCGAGTCTTTTAGGCACAAGGTGGGATGGGTTGTGTTTCATAATGATGTTGCGTGTAAGAAAGAAGTGACGAACAATTTCTAGTTCCCTTGTTGTTTGATTGGAAAAAAAATCGTGGAGGGAAGGTCTCTTCTTACAGGAGTTTGACAGGCGTGAGGGAGCAAATTGAGTGCCTTAGCGCTCACTTCTCTGTAGAATTGGGGATCCTCTCCGCTATGCGAGGAGGCTGGACGTTCGTTTCTTTGTTCTTCATCTTCCATTTGGCTGCCTCGGTCCTTTTGTCGTCTCAAGACGAGGGTAAAGGGACTCATTTAAGAGCTGAGGAGGAGAAAATAGCTTGATAGGGGAACGGAATGGGAAAATGGTGTGGGATAGTCTTAGGACACCGATCTTCTTAGGGAAGATATAATGAGATGTAAACAAATAAGAATTCCACACGGTGGCGTAAGTAGATATAAGGGCGTAAGTAGATATCTGGGCAGCAGGAGCGCAGTTAGGACTTAAGGCTATGGGGGAGTTTTAGGCGCAACTAATACTGCGCTGCAGTATTGCTAATGCCAGTGGCGCCGACTCCATGGGGACTGAGGGGGCCCGAGCTCCCCCAAAAATTCGTTGTGGGTGTGAGGAAAAAATGTGTAAGGCTTGTCGATTTTTCCCGGAGTGTCCAGATATCGAGATTTGAGTGATCAAGGTTCGAATGTTGATCGTATGACTCTTCTAAAATGCTTAAAAAACGTAAAACTTACTACTTATTAAATTTACCGGGGCAAGGTCCCCGGTTTGGGCCCCCCCAAATATTTTTTGTAAGTCGGCACTCCTGTGCTAATTTGTGCTAATGCTCTGAAAGAAAATTTTACCACTGTAGTCTACGCATCCGCCACCCTTCCGACCTACAAACTTTCCAACTCGGTTCTGTGAATAGTTTGATGCTTTGTTTGTGAGTCATCCGTACCACTAATATAAGTTAAAAAATTTGCTACATTAAAATATATTTTTTTTCAATTCTCTTAGCTTTGGAGGGGGCATTATCCCCCAAAACCCCCTCTCGCTGCGCCATTGTTGGGGTGGATGGGAAACTGGGGAGGCGATATCCCTCCGGGCAGTCCGGGAAAATCTCTAAAAAAACAACATGGCTGGTAATACATTTTTAATCATTTGGCCCTATAAATTTGGGCTCCACTCTTAATTTTCGCGGTAATCATCGCAACAGAGAAAATTTTAGATACGGGGCAAACATTAGTAATTTTTTTTCTGACTTTTGGGGGGATCTGTCCGCCTCCTCCCCCATAGTTACGACACAAATTCTATGTAAAGTTGGAAGACCTTGGTTTCGACATGGCACGCATCTGGTGCATCGAAGACTCAGACACATTCACGTTAAAGGAAACAGACACATTCTTCGTCTTTGATGCATATATACTAGATGATAACGTGCCACATTGAAACCTAGGTTATACAGGATTAAATTTATGTTAAACTATAAAGTTTTATTTAGCATTTCATTATGCTAAGCCGATTCCATGAAGTCACGCCCGAGACAACGAATTATTCATAGGTGAATATCTGCATTGAGCCTTTTCGAAAAGTTTACCTTTTCTATTCATGTTTTAGCGAATTTGTATCGTTGTAAATCATTGGATGGTTATTTAGAATTAAAATATTGCCTTATCCATTTAAAACTATGGATTTGGATGAAATAATTCAATCTTAACTTTTGCAAATCGGAATGCCTTAGCAATTTGATAAAAATATGACCAACCAATAAATTTAATTAGTGGTAATATCGACAGATATCATAACATAACTGTGTAATCATATGTAACTGCAATAGAAAATCTTAAAATCTGCCATATTTTGCCAATTGTTTAATGATTTCAATCACCTATAGTCACCTGGTAAATGATGCATTCGTCTTGAACAGTAACACATGCTATTTGAATGATCGAAGACTATTTTTTTATATTCCCCTCTTTTTGCATTTCATATCGTGCAAATCAACAAATATTAATGCCATCATTTCACATGACTCGGTTTTTAATCGGGTATTTTAAGATGATTCAGTTCAAATGGACATCCCGTCACCACAAATACTGTTTTATGGACACCCTTGAAGATTTATAGGTATACCATGCAATTTCGAACAATTAGAAATTCATACTTTTGTGCTAAGTATAATAATACCAGCAATATTTGTGTTTCAAGATAAACTTGCCCAAATGACAATTTGCACAAATTTTCTGACATCATACACCACAACAACTACACATCTTACAAGGCTAATAATGGGTAATCAAAATGCCTTGAGGACTAAGTTTGAGGTCTCGCTTCTAATTTCCATAGCGGTGTTTTTTCATTGACCTCGTTTGCCTATTTTATGCTAGACCCCTGAAAAAATGAATCCAATTATTACCCAACTCCAATAACGTATCAAAATAAAGGCACACCTATTTTCCTCAAACTTGAGTAGTTTTTGTTGGAAAATTTTCACCCCATTTTTAACACAAAAAAATAAAATGTTTCGATGACCTTATTCGGCAAATTTATTACCACATTTGGGAATATCTCCTATTCTTGTTTTCTATATTATCAACATAAATATAATGGTATTTTGGTTTTAGCTAATTCAAATATTATGACTGTGGAGATCATTCCGTAGCTTAAATTCCTAAGCATCATGGATTTTTTTATTGCTTTTTTGGTTACATGAGTTTACCACACTCAATATTTGAGATAATTTAAAAACATTTACGCAGTATTAGGAATAATGTTTTTCTATGCCTAGAGGTATCTCATTTAAATAAGCTGGGTAGTTATAAAAGTTGAGAAATAGTACCAGAATGAATTTATATCGATCAGTAATCATGTATAATTTTAGATAAATATTCAAAACAGATAGGCATAGTTCATGAATATTTATATTTATCGGGATGATTTGGAAGCAAACATTACTAATATATTTATTTTTAATTGCCAATCAGTTGATTTATAGTACTAAATCCTCTTGGTGCTGCATACGTTTAGTCATTCTTTCAAAGATAATGATTAACATTGAATAACTTTGTGAATCATCCGGATAGTGTTCTAGTTTTATCTACGTTTTGCGTAGCACTAAAACCTATTCAGTAAGTGATTACGATTAATTTCAACAAAGTTTAGAGTCATTTTGAGTGAAAATAAATTTTATCAAAGCCCGTGTGTACTGTGAGATAAGGACGATCAAAACTTCAACAGAGGTGAACGAATTAATTTCTCATTTGCTCCGCGAGGAAGAACTTTTTTGTGTATTTTTTCTGCCCGGAATTTTAAGGTAATTAATGGATCGAAAAGGGGACTCCTCTTTCAACTTTGCCGACAAAATAAGTCATTATCTAGAATGTTGTAAATTACGATGTCCTTAAATTTTCGAAAGGCCGCTTATTACCTCAAAAGAGGTCAAGTGAATTTGTCATCATCAGGAGGACGAGGATCTTGATCAACTAATTGGTCAACGGCACTTCTCTTATTAATGAATGATTTATTTTTTAACTTTATTCATAATGATATTTCGTGGTATTTGGAGGAAGATAATGATACCTAGGGCAATTATCCCCACAAGATGGGAATAAATGGAAGGGAAAATGTATAGGCAGACATTAGAGACATTATGGCTGTGTACTGTGAGGTAAGGGGAACAAGAGGGCCCTAAAACTTCGTACGCAGCGGGCAAACTGCTGAATTTTTAAAACATGTTAAAAATCTACACACTACCATGCAAACTGCCTCAATAAGCGTGTCTGGAAGGATTTTAAGACACTAACCGTTTAATATTCCCTCAGAATCCAAGCGATCGGGATTGATTTCAAACATTTTATCCACGGTTGGATTTCAGAAAAATATCTCTAAAATGGAGATCAACACTATGGCCCACCTCATCATCTGATTGCATTCTCTTTTAAGCATTAGTGGTATAATTATTATTCCATGGAGGATAACTACATTATCCTGAGTGGATGAGCAATGGCTCTTGGTATGAGAGTAATTTCAATGCCACATAGGGGATTATTTTGATGCCTTTAAGACAAATGGTAGGAATAGAAGGATTAACAACTTTGTTATTTCCACATAGTAATTTATTGACACCGACCATAGTTTCGTTACGATTTCGGATTTCCACCAAGTTACGGCTGCTGCTATTAATTATTTTAGACAAATATTTCTCTCAGTTAAAAAGCTGAATCACGAAATGATTTTACTCGTATTACTCAATTTTTTATATAATTAGATTAATAGATTCCTGTGTCAATTCTGTTGTGATAATCTTCCATCTACTAATTGCTGTTTTCATTGCGTTGAAGGTAGCACATTTTTCTTAAACTCTTCTGGTTGCAAACTTGACATTTTAGAAGAGGGTGTATGAATACGCTACTTATTCGTGTATTAAAAATTATTTAGGTTACGTATCTAATACGTGCGAAGATATTCTTAATATATTTTATGATTAACACTATTGCCCCATTTTTCTAATTAACTGTAATATAATTTCATGGCATTAAATTCCACTAGTTTTAAGCAATATATCTTCACGCATTGAGGTTTTTATTGCTTTTCATGCTAACATATGCGATTAGTGCAGTCATTGTTTACAATAAAGTAAAAACTATTTCACAAGAAATGTGTCTTTTTCGTGAAAGTTCCTGCCCTTGGAAAGGAGATAAAAACTAATATTTTTAAACAATGCTATAGTGTCAAGAAACTCCTTTCTATATTCGGTGCAATATTTTATATTGCTCATGTGAAACATGATGTTTACTGAACACTTTTTTCAGCTAAGTTTATTCAGGACATTGTTAGTTTTTTTCTTATTATAATTTGAGAATCTCTCTTCTTAAATGGAGAAATGAAAATTGTAACCGAAGAGAAAATATACGTTTATCGATATCCTTATTTGATATAAATATATGACTGGATATCCTTATTATTCAAATCTATAACTCAGAATTTGGCACCCAGGGTGTCATCCACAGTTGGGAAAGTTATCAAAATAATTAACTGATTAAATATGTATAATTTTCAAAGAGGAAATTTCATTCGGCGTGACCGCGATTCGAACCGCACCGGAAAAGATAAAGAATTTTTAAAGAAATTGGCGAAGTACACAAAAGTTAGCTTAGCTTAATTGGCTATGGAACTCGTCTGGAAATCCAAGGATCCGGGTTCAAATCCCGATCAAGGCGAACGACTTTTCATCTGTGGAATTTCTTGCGTTTGTTCATCGTGGGTGACTCAGTAAAGTTATCACCGAAGCAAGTCCCGGTACGCTAGAATTAGCTGATTTAGGCTAAGTTTATCTGGATAAAAAGTAACATAGTCGCCGACTGCAAATTTTACAATTCCAACATCCGATTAAAATGGTTCCTAAGTGGCAACATATGTCTAGTCTCTACGGTACGGGCTGGGACCTTCGTAATACAGTTCTATTCAATCATCCACTGTTCATGGGCCATGAGGCGTCACGTGGTCCTACCGATGATCTAAATGAATCCCCGTAAAGAGGGTAGGTGTAACAAGAGCAATAGCGTGACTCAAGGGCACAATTGCACCTTCTCCTTACCTCCGCTGAAACATCCTAAAGACACCGCTCGCCAATTTAATCCAACTGCAAAACACTCTGCAACACATCTTGCTCTCCTAACTCTCCGCCCCCTTTCAAAGTGCCTTGTGCGTCCTCACGCGAGCCCAGTGTACCTCACGCCAACAATCTAACTTTTCAATCCCTTCACAACAACAGCAACGGCATCCTCCACATCATTCTCATGCGCCCTCCCACGTTTCGACGGCTGGCCTCCCAGTCATCTCCTCTCCGGCCCACGTATGACCCTTTAAGCGTCCCTTTGAGAGGAACGCCTCAATAACCCCTTATCGCATTTCCTCACGAAGGCCCGCACGTCCGTTCCGCCTGCTTTGAGGGCGATCCACTACCGCCCCCATCTCACACCCATATCCGTTCGCAAGTGTTTCCAGACCCGCTACTTACCCTCTGGAACAATTTTCTCTTCCCAAGGAGATATCTCCCCAACTATGCATTCCCAAGCAAATAACTCAAATAATATATTAAGCTCATTTAATATAATTCTTTTTGCTGACGCGTGACTTTAAGGAATCGATTTAATCTGATAAAAAATATTTTGAATGAATAATTTTATCTTTGTTTTTCCACAGAATGTTTTATTGAATCACGATCATGGCTTCGCGAATTCACGTCATCTTTTGGTGAGGAATACACTGTCGCACCATCTTATATTTTAGATGGATGTCACCCTCGAGTATTTATGATAGTGGAGTAATGTATTCCTCACGAGAAGACGACGTTAACCGTCTATTCGTTAACCATGGTTGTTATTAAATGAAAAATTCTTTATTAATCTTAAATACTATAGAAAGATACCCCTCTATTATTTATGATGGTGCAATAATATAACCCTCGCCAGAAGATGACGTTAACCGCCGAACACCACCGACTTCAATTAAAAGTAAAATAACTTTGAAATTGCACATGAATTTATTAATAAAGTCATACCGCGTGATGAGGTAGAATTTTTTTCGTATTGAAATGAATACTTGCAATTTCCCTCAATTATAAAATTTATTACGACCAATTTTTCTACATCATCTTCAAGGTATTATTAGAGTGCAGTGCATTTAATTTTTATATTTTTGAGTGGAGTGGGGGAAAATAAGAGGATAGAAAAAGGGGTGGAGATGGGAAAACCTGAAGAAAGTGAACGGATAGAGAGGAGAGAGAAATAGGGGAATATGATGCCGGAAAAACCTGAATTTATTAAAGTACGATCCAGGATTCGACGTGGCACGTTTACTTTTCAGTCTTTACAATGTCACATATTCATTAGTTTTCAGTTAATTGTGGGTTCATAGGATAAGAATGAAAGGCAGCAGTAAATTTCCACACGCTTTTAATGTTGACCGGCGAAGTTTCGACGCTCTGTGACATTATGAAGGTACAAGTAACCTGCTGTAAACCTAAAATAATCGTAATATAGCGTTAGTTCAACGTCTGATAAGAATTTAGTGTTAGGTGAGGAAAAGTTAATCGAGGTAGAATACCAGACTTTTCTCAATATTTGCGCTTTGCACTCTGTTACATTTATGAAAAACAAACGGGACATACTCACTTATTCCCTGGAAAATACTGTTCCCCAGCACAGTGCATCTGCCCACAATCTGTCAGGAAACTCCGAAACTAAGGGGGTTGCGGAGTTTATTTCGTACGCGACGTCTCTCCCCGATTTACTCAATGCTTAATACAAGCATATGTTGGTGTATTTCTTTTGCAGTCTTTCAAAGCGGCAATTTGGTATATAAATTCGGCAATTCAGCTCAATAATGGATATAACTCATTTTTTTTACTGAATAAAACCACCACGTATGCTACAAGAACATTTGGGAGTCAAAAAAATGCGCGACGTAAAGAAATTGCAGGTCAAAAATCCTGGAGGGTTCATGAGGAATAACCACCTTCGAAAATTTTTTAGCAAAACCATCGAAACACTTCGCACCTTGTACGGCATGGATTAACATGGGAAAATAAAAAAAAAGAAGACGAATTTTTTTCATTTTTGTGGTGAGCGCAAAGAGATAAAACCCCGGGATGGGACTGCTACAAGCACCCACACTTGGTAGTATCTTTTATCAAGACGCGGGACACGGGAATCGGAATAATAAACATATCAACAAATTGCAGAAAGGACAAGAAAACGGGGAAATATTTTCCAGTTTTGCTTCTTCGAATTTCTCTTCAGTAAGTCCCGGTTACGAGAGGTCGTTGGTTTCACCTTTTCCTGAAACTACCCACAAATCTTTAAAACTCGGCCCGTTTGTCATTGGACAGGAATCGGAAAACGAAAAGGTGAGGATATTTTAATGCAAGAGAGGAAAGTGCTGCAAAAGATGAGATGAGACCATAGTTGGGACTAGCGATTGAAAAAATAGCGATTCAAAATAATCGTTAAAAATGTAGTTTACCGTTCAATTCAATCGTAACTTTTATTTAAGTTTTTTTATCCAATTATAGTTAATATATGTAATAAATATATACACTTTCTTCAGTTAATTTTACTGTAAATTTTTCTATACATGCCGGAATTTAGGAACAAAACTTGTCCATAAGACAAAAGGGAAAATATTTTCTGCTCTGTTGCTTCTATTACTTTAAGAGCTTGGCTACTTAACTTGCCAATCTATATTTTTTCAATCTTTTATTCAATGTTGTAAACAGGCATGCAAAAATTGGATAATTTTCTGACGCTATCCAGAAATTCTTCATCCTTTTGCGTAATCTATCATATTTGGCACGATGTTGTATAAGTTAATAATATTACTTAAATAAGACATTGCCGTATTTCCACTTGAAAATAGTGTTTTAACATCGTGAAATTATAAATTCAATTGGAATATTACAATGTCTTATTTTACTAGCTTTCGTGTTCTCTTTCATAACTCCCAGTCGCGTTCAAAAACTGTCCTTAAATTTGTTCATAGTTTGTTTCACGGGCGTCATTTCACGAATACCATATAACGAGGTTAAATTTACCTTTAAAAACAATTAAATTCTTTGCAAGGTGCCCGAGTGAGATCTTTCATGATCTCTATTTTTTTCATTTTCTTTCTATCGTGCGACTGAGTCGGCGCGCGCGGCAATTGATGAAAATACTCTCCTTCGCTCGCCGATGTTTATTTGTTTCTTCCGTTCCTTTGAGCGCTTTCCTACTCGCTCACCGTCGTCATCATCGCCTCACACGCATGAAATATCCGCAGCTTTGCGTCTCGCTGCATTGCAACCCGTTTTTCTGTTCGCTGAACACCACTTAATGCTTTGTTGCCCTGATGCATATCTCAATCTTTCCCCCCTTTCTCCCGTGTCGATGGTTATTGCGTGATGAAGTGAGTCGCAGGAGAAATGGTCGTATTTTTTTGTGTCCCCTTCAAGGAAGGGAAGGTAAATTAAAAAAGAAATCGTGACACATTTCGTCCGGGAAACACGCCAAGTCTTCCTGTAACCGCTCACAAGACTGGTATTTTAACGTGTTTACGCTGCGGTAAAATTTAGTGAAAATATAAATGTAATGGAGGACTTTCGTTTTATCCCCTGGCCCTTTAGTTTCAATGGCAAATTTTATCTTTCGTTTATAAAAGAAATATACCAGGTATGTCTATAAAAGTACGTCGGCAGCAGTTATGGCGTCAGCAACCTAGAAATGCGTATAAAAAAGGTAGCTCCTTGCACGGTTTATAGAGTTCATTTACTGGTCGTATTGCGCTTGAACCCTAAACAAGCATGAATTTAACATTAAATGGACGTGATAATATTTTATTTGCCGTTCTATGAATGTGACATAAAAGGAAAATATTATCGTGAGCATAAATGGTTCACCGCATGAAATGGTCTTAAATGCTTCATGCTCGGTTAATTCTCGAATGATGTGATTTCACGATAAAAATAAATCTTGTTGTGTGTTTTTATTTTGTGACCAAGGCCCTAAATCTTCAGCGCAAACAACTTCAGCTGGTAATAGCTTGTTTGTCATCTAATTTCCTCATATCGATGGATCGCGTAATTTTATGGCTACAGGAGATTGAATATACTGCTTCCAACTCATTCTAGCTGCAATATTTTTAACTATATAAACCAGCCTCAATTCTTCTCTTTGAATTACCTGTTGAAACCTTTTATTAATGAAAACTTATCTGTTGAATATGAAAATAAAATCGGAATCGAGTTCACACTAATTGAGTCACAATGCATAATAATTGTTTGGAAATTGGGTGAAAAATGTTTTAATCTGGTTATTGACCTGTAACTGTTTTTCGCTCACATCCTAAAGTGTCACATAAATTAGTGTGTGTGTAAATCAAAACTGTATATATCAAAAACATTCACGCATAAAATCCATCCAACATTATTTAGTTCATAGCACAAACGAACTCCTTGCACGAAGGAGCTGATACCAACCGCTTCGTATCGTTCATATCTTGATCTTTGGTCTGAATTTACGTTGAGTTATTTGTATGAGAATATTTCCTGTTTCTTTCCATTTCGGCAGTAGTGATGAATTGAAGCTTAAAAGTATTACCCCGTTCATGTTTCTCGCCTCTTGGCCACTTAAATGGATAAATTATAATTAATCATTGGGACAATATAATATTTTTAAAAGTGTACTAATGAGTAATTTTGAGCTAAACATGCATTTTCGTTTAAAAATAAAAAAAAGTAATTCGCATTTTCTGAGAAAAAAGTGAATATACAAACAAGTACCTGCTCTTAAAAACTAAATTTGACCCATGAACCGCCAAGCGGTACCCTATATTACAACCTGCAAGCTACACTATCCAAAATTTCTAGTGCTGGAAGACCAAAATTTAGTACTGAAACCCCAAAATTTTTCTATTACTCTGCTATAAAATGCTACTAAACGCTTATTCTACTATTGATACTATTCAATCGAAAAATTCGAATGATTTGTTTATTTTGGCCGTCACTAGCCTAAAATCTAGTTTGAAGACATAGATAGACTCCTTCCGCAGAAATAACTGCTTCATTTGTTCAGAGTTGATATCTTGATGCAGCGTCTGAAAGATGAGAGAGTGGATCGAATGGAGGCAGTGTCGTCCCGAGGAGCCGTCAACTGCCTCCGTCAAATGCCGCCTTCGTCTCCTGGGAGTTGAAGAGGCCCCCGCTCGGGTGCACAGCTTTCTTCCGCACCGTGGCGTCGGGAGGCAACCGGATGGGACACCGTGTAAGTGCGCTCCCCATTAATAAGTCAACTCGTCTAAGATGCTTGGAAATTACTAGTCTTGCATCGGAGGAAATCCGAACGAAATGGCAGCAATCGCAGGAAATATCTTCAATATCCACGCGAGCAGTTTAAACTTCGTCATCCATTGAAACAGATTATCGAACCCAAGAATAATAGGTTGTCAGATTTCCAAGTTAGCATATCAACCTAAATTTAAAGGCATTTTTTTTACTTTGTACTTTAAAGGCTAACAGTAATTGTTCCAAATTATTGTTAGCCTTTCTGACTAATTTAATAAAATTTTACCCGCGCAAAATACCAGGTACTTATAAAGGTAATTTTACATGCATGAATTTATTGTTGCACCTCACTGCCCACTAGTCATTTTTACATTTGTTTCCATTACAATGATGAAAATATGCCCTAGTTCGAGAATTATACCAACAAATTTATTTACCAATTATTTATTTTATTTATTTCAAAAGCCCACGTACAGCAATTATTGCCAATTTACAGTGGCGAAATAACAAGATAAAAAATTATATATAACAAGAAACAAAATACATTTAATGTTACGGGAGTCACGTCAACCTAAAATATGCCGAGAATCGTGTACATAAAATATAACGAGAATCAAACCTCGAAAATAAAGAACACAAGTATATAGAGTTAAAGAATATTGTAGCAATTGTAAGAAATGGGAATTCTTGTTATTGATGTTCAGAGGGGTAAGATAGCGCCAGGTTAGTAAAGACTTTCGGGGATAGGGAAAAGGGATCAATACTCGGAGGAAGGGTATTAAGAAGTGAGGGAAGGCGGAAAAAAAGTGAGCGTTGAACGAGTGATAATCAGGGAACTAGTGTGTGGAGCAGTGATGGGGTGCGCGTAGGGCGAGAGGGTACTCGGAAATTAAGAAAAGAAAGGAGTTCAGGATAGTCTGAGATTCAGTTGAGGGTATTGTAGATAAATTTAAGGTCACTTTTAAGGCGCACAGAGGGAAGATTGTGAATGGAGAGAGAAGCTAGAATGGTGTTAGTGGGCATATTACGCATGTAAGGTACTCTATATTTTCCTATACTTGAGAAAAAGTTAGTACTTAAGAAATTTACAGGCAGAGAGACTTGACGGAGCCGACATCACCCAAATAGTAGAGCAAGGATGTGTTATTACATGAGTAGGTTAAAAATACGTTAAAAATTCAACAATGGTGGTATAAAAAATGCCCGGAAAAATGTTTTCAGTAACGTTTATGCAGTAATTTTTAGACTTCCTTTTTTTTTAAACTCTACTCGCCCTCATCTTCAGCCCTTTCCGGAATGTCAATGAAAATAAACATATAGTAAGTCATTTCTCTGTAATAAATAACATTTTTCCGGACCTATGAAATGGTAATTATTATAAAATGGAAATTTGGAGGATATGAGTTTGATGATAATTTTTTTTTGATTTGGCATTGTCTTAAATGATTTCTTTTGCGTTAGAGTGCAAGTACATTAAGTATTAATGCTTATCGTTATTAATTAGTTTTTTATAATGTATCTATATAAGGCTTTTTTGATGACTTCAATGTTAAATAAGAATCATTTCTTTAACCAAGACTTCAAATGAGGCTCTGAAATTTTTAGAATATCACTGTGATAGAACAACCTATATAAGTTCTTTAAGCCTCTTGGTAAACTCATTTAGCCACCGGAAATGTTATATTCCCCTTGCTAATAAAAACTGAAATTCTATTATACGCAAGTGTCGCCTTAGGCCATATCTTGTCTCCCACCCGCCCCCTCTCCTTTATCCTGGCGCCGTGGTGCTTCCTCCTCACACCACCTGCACGTCACCAATCACTCGTCTTATAAGACACACCCACCCGCCCATCCTAACACCTCTTCCGACTTTGAATCTCGACCATGCCCAAAATATTGCTCAACCTCCACGCTTTCCTCGCCCGAATGAGCACTCCTTACCAGTGGCGCAGCGAGTGGGGGTTTTTGGGGGATAAACTCCCCCCCAGAGATCAGAGAAATTTTAAGTTTAATCCATTTTACTTAATTTGATTGATGTTAATAATAGAATAGGGTAAGGATTTATAAAATATCCCTCAGAAAGACGTAAAACTCACCATTTTGAAACATTTATCTTCAAATTCCGTAATTTATTAATCTCGTGCCTACCACTTATCCTGGTGGGTAATTCCTAGCTGCGCCCCTGCTCCTTACGGTGAAACAAGAAAATAGTACAGTAGACCCTCGCTTTGCGATATTAATTTGTTTCGGAGGACCGATGGTATTGCGAATTTAATCCAATTCCTATTCTTTACGGACGAGGAATCAATGAAAAGAGCATCAGCGTGTGGACGTTATTTTGTGTTAAAAATGTATATTTAGACTCAAGTAAGGAAGGGAATGACATAATTGGTGGTATACTGTGTGAGTGGAAACAATTTTGGCGAAATTTTAAAGTTTTAAATCGCGCGCTCAGTAAGTAAGTATTCAATCAATCTGTTTCAAGTTCATTACATTATTAGAATACTTACAGAGCAGCTGTATTTTTATGCTCCTAACTAGATCCCATTTCATCTTTTCCTTTACTCACTTTTGAACGAATTATATTCGAGATTTTTTTCAAGTTGACGCCAACTTATGAATCACCGCCCAAGATTAAATTAAAAATAATAAATACTTTAATCTCAGCCTAGAAAAAGGAATTTTCTCTATAGGTATTTAAATTATTTTTATTGTCTGTTATTTTGCTAAGTTTTCTTATTATGCATGGAATTAATGAAGCTCAATGTCATTGATTTCTTATTGAATGAGATAATGAAGCAATTCCACAAAATAACGCCTGAGACCGTGTCTTATATCATTGATTTCTCTCTGTTCACCCAATATTTTATCTTCTCAGCAAATAAAATGTATGGTGAAATTCTAAAGTTTGCTTAATATTGTACTCGTATTGTTTTGTCCTAAGTGAAATGGTTCCTTGAGTAATAGTTGTTGTTCAAACTTTTCGATCTCAAACCTTTCTCATATTCCGTGAAGCCTAAGGTTGTACACTCCTCGCTGTGGATTTGGACAGGCCTCCCGTGGTGGTGACAGCTTTGCCCACCGCTATCACCATTTGCGTGTCATCCGAAAGTGGGAAATGGCAGCTCCTTCGATGGCCACCCTCGAATTTTCACGTCATCTCCCTTCATTCTTGGGCTCAGTTAGCATTCGTTCCGTCAAATAACGATGGGTGGGCCACGTTCTATGCGAAAGATATTTCAAAGACGGTCGCATTTCCAATGTTTTATTCAACAGATTAAGCTTATATTGCGTGCAAGCTTCCAACGTAATTTTTTCTTTATATTTTATGTCCGAGATTTGGAAAGTATTTGCTCTTATTCTGACGGAACATAATGGAGGTGAAATGGTTTGATCATATTCACTAAGTATCCGTAGGGGTTTAATTCAAAGTTAGAATGTTGAACTATAATTATTGCCATATATACACTAATTAGTACACCAGACTTGCGTTAATTTCAACGATGTGAATTTATAACCTACTGAAGTACCCATTCAATTTTTAGGTCATAAAATGATGACCTTCTTTTGTACCTATTTAATTAATTCTTAAAGAAACGAGGTGTATTCAGGAGGGAAATAGAAATACAAATGCATATATTTGCGTTTCTATAGTATTGGATTTGTACGCTAGTATGACAGTGCTTTACTTCTGAAAACCATTCCCATTAATTTTCATGAGTTCCATCATTTCGTTCCTTTGCTTTTGAAAAACTGATTATTTTTTACTTGTAAAATGAAGCCACTTGAGCACTTGTGTATACATATGCATATTGAATAAAAATTATTTTTAATAGGTACTTTTCACTTTTAATTTCATGTAACTTCTACAGAAAATATTTTCATTCTTAAACGTCGATTTACATGGACTTTTTAGTTACCTACCAACCTTTAATATCCTAATTAAACCTCTGAAAAAGTGGTCATCTACCTGTGTTCTAAGAAGAAATATATGTATTTTAAGGAAGAAAATACTGATTATTAAAGGGATACAATAGTAAGAGGATACCTTCGGGTTGATGGTAGGGTAGGGTTTATCTTCTGAACTAAATGATTACCAACGTGTGCCATATTCAACGCATTTGAATGGTTGCTTCATTTATATGTATTTATTTTTTGTAGAGGAACAAAATACCTTTTTCAATGTTTCATCGTGTATTTCCTGCGGATTAAAGCATTAGTTAAAAAAAGGGTGTACGCTATCTTCTTACCAGTGTAAATGATGATGTTTCGAGCAGTACTTCTTCAACACTCGCACTGTTTGTGTGCTCAGGAGGACAACGACCGTTTCAGAATCGTTATTGCGGTTGGATCTCTCTAATTTCGACGGATAATTGATATTTATGGCGCAATATTACCCTCAATACCACCCTATGCCCCATTTCATGCGTGTGCCACGGTCTTGCCATCACTTGCGGTGGTAGGTGCAGATTGCGATCCGTTTGAAAGTCCATTATGGGCGGTCGTATACTCCGCGCGGAGGCCATTTCATCTGCACGCCCCTCGAGAGATAATCCAAGTCCCATTGCTGCCGCCGCCCGGCGATTCCATCCGCAATTGACGAGCACCAATTGCTCCCCCCACTTCACTGCAGCAGCCGCCTCCCCCGTCAACGGCCTTCTCCCGCCTCCACGAATACCTGCTCGAAAGACAAGGAAAGGAAGGGAACTCCTCATGTACCACATAGGAAGATGGTCTTCAGGTCATGCTAGGCAGATACATATGTTTTTTCTCGTGAGCAATAATTATTGATATGATACAGTGTCTCCCGGTTTGATCTGGTGGAAATTCTTGAAAAAGTACAAAGGTTCTTTTACACGATTTTCAATAATAAACCAACACTATTTTGACCGGTTGTGTCATCTTGGGGAATAGGTACATACTGCTCGCTTTACCATTATAAACACATTAACCCAGAGAATTGAGGAGAAAGGGGGTTGAGCAACGGTTTTGTAGTATTTGTAAAAGTACGAGAAAGTAACGTAGTATTTTTGAATAAGTGAGACATCAACCATTTCCTCGTTTCCACCTTTGTTTTGTACGCGTAACACTTGTTCCATTAAAATTACAAGGTTATTATTAAAAACTATCAATTTGACATTTCGCGGTCCCTTGATATAATACTCTTGTGTTTTTGTGTCACTGTATCTGATTCTTAGTAACCGCTCTTCAGTTCCATCTCTTTGCACTTCTTTTTGTCAATATTAATGTAACGCCTGCACTATTTAGTCACGAAGATGTCACAAACAGTCAAAATATTGGCCTTTGCGCATTATCAACCTATATCCGTCCAGAAATTTTTCTGCTCACGATATTGAATACATTTAGGTACGTTGCTACCACGGCCGTCGTTGGTAATCCAGTGAAATATTTTGCTGAGGCATCTACTTGTTTGTTCAGAATGACCCATAGTCATATAGCTACACTAGATGGTAACGAGGTCAAAATCTAATTTCTACGGGAGACTTTAATAGAAATGATTAATCCTCAGGGCAAGCATACTTTTGAATGAATAAAAGTTAAAATAATATATACAATGCCAATATATTTAGAATTCTGGAGTCTATATTGAATTTCCGTTTTGCACCCGTCTCTTTCTGTCGGTGGGATTATTTCTACCTGCTTCAAAAATAAAATAATTAGTGCATTAAGTTTTTGCCAGCTTCAACAACATATTTGCGACAATTCAAGCAGCAGAAAAGTGTGCGGGTTTTCTCCCGGAGCGTAATATGCTCATTTTAACCCATTTCCACCCACTCATAGCCATACGGCTTAAAATTAGGGGGTAGAGGGCTTATTGACTTATTGTCTTGGAAAGGACAACTGCTGCGTGCTACTCAATAAATAAGGCTATTATTAACTGCATACGTTGTAGCTTGTTGGATCCTGTGTATTGTTATGAATAAATTCATATGAAACAAAAATTTTCACTGAGAAGCAAACAAATGTGTGATCTTTTTTATTTTGAGGAGAAAAAATGGATTCATTCTGAGCGATTTCAGATTGCTAAGGTTCGGAATGGTCTCATCAGTCAGTTCTCTTGTACATTTCAGCGTGTGTATACATTGCAAAGGGCAATTACCTTTTCTCGCATTGCCATCCAAGCCGTTCCTTCGGATCCACATGGCCCTTGATTTGTATATGACAAGAGGGTTAGAGCGAGGTCGGTACAGAAATAAAACTGTGCCTTGGCATTTCCTCCTTTCCCCTCTCCTTCTAACCTCACCCCCTCTTCCGTCCCTACGAGACTCCACAGGTGGTCCAAGAGATATCCCGCAAGCGCGCACGCTTACAAGGGAACTTGAAACCGAGAAGGGACGGGTGACATTATAACACGCGGGGCATTTTAAATTGCGCGCGGCATTTGAGGATTTGTTCTCCGGACGGCGGAATTAAGCGACGCGGAGTCGCTTGGCGGACGTTACGGAATAACTGAATGCTAGGCATACGGCTGGGTTAGCCGTAATGTTCGCGGGTTATGCCTCTTTCATCTCCCGCCTTCTTCTTTTGCATCTCCTTCTCGGTGACAAACAAATTTCTACTCGTCTCAGCAATCTCGTTCTCTCTTTGGGATTATCTGTGTTCTCTTACGACTGTCTGTGTTATCCAACCCTGCATGATAAGGACGTGGATCTATTATGCGTTACCTTGTTTTTCTAGTCCCCGAGAACTCCACGAAATTTCAGTAGACGGCATCTTTAGGATTGTATAGACAAAAAAATCATTCGCCTTGATCGGAATTCAAGCTTGGATCCCCTGATTTCCAATCGAGTTTTTTTATCCAGTTAAACCACTGAGGCTTCATTCTCTTTAGAGGAAATTTGTGGATAACACCGGACAAGATGATCTAGACTGTTTACCTTATAATGAGACTAGCAGTCCAAGTCGTTCGCACTGCACCACAGCCGGAGAGGAAATCCTGAACTTTGAACACTGTAGGTGTTCGTTCGTGACAAATTTAAGTATACCAGGACTATCCACGATGATATCATTACGGAGACACACGCAATTTGTTTTCACGCGTTTTTTCTCTGTGGAATTTTTGCACACATTGTACGTTGCGGGGGACTCCGTAAAGATATCACAGTGGCTAATCTCGGTATACTTTAATCTTGAGGATTGTTATATCCGATCAGTAGCCAAGATAAACTATGCTATAGGTGACCATGCTCAGCATAAGTTTTGTATGGACTCGAAAAATTCCAAATAACATTCAATATTCCTAGTTGCGAGTGTTTAGAAACTAAAACGCTTATCCTTAAATATTTTTACGCGTTTCTAGCATAGCATTGCGTAAAATATTTGGTGCCTTGGCCATAACCCCTCATAATCATAGCTTAATTTCCGCGGCAGTAAATCACTGGCAACTCAAGAAAAAATGTGAAGTGCCTCTAAATTGTATCAATACTATATTAGATACATCGGATAGTAATTTAACAATTAGCAGTTTTTTCTTCCAAATAGCATTACTTTTGATACCGACTTATCGGTTGTATGTTAAAACAAATTCTTCAATTAGCTCCATAAAGCTAACTACACCTCCTTTTGGCAGGAAATTTTTTATCCCCTCACAGGTAGAGACGAAGTTTTTATGGCATGTTTTAGCAAGAATAAAATGAAATGTGCTTCTTTTTGCAGAGGAACCATACCATGAAATTACCACCGAAGCGTTTATTACTTCTTGCTTTCATTGCCATGATACAGCAACCGTTCCCTCATTTGAGTGGGAGGCGTGAGAAACAGAGGAACTGAGATGGAGGGTGAAGCAGCGTTAACTGATTAGCGAGGTGCCGGGCAGAGAAAGGGGGTAAAATATTTAGGAGCGGCCGGCCGTGGAGGGGGGGGGTTCAGCACGAAGAATTCCCGGCCGAAGGCGCGTCTCCTCCCGAGATGGAACATCTTCGCTCTCCCGCGTTCACGAAGAGACTCCCCACTCCACCTGACTTCAGAAATAGATATTTTCTGTTCAAGTGTTCGGTTTTATCTGACACAACCTGGGTAGAGCTCACATATATTGTGCCAATATTATCACAATATACCTTGAATGGTCTTTCAACAACTTGTCTTTGTCCAACTTTTTTAAAAAATTGGTTAGCCAGATCACTCCCTTTGTATATTCAAACCTACAGCAGCGGCAAAGGTATGCAGCTTTAACAGTAGAATTTATACTTTTTTTCTACTTTGCCAAGAAATTTCACATCCACCTATTTTAATCACAAAACCACATATTGATTTACCATAATCTGCGATACCAAAATCTCCATCACAATATACTTCAATAGTCTGACTAGTTCCTTTATTACCCAATTTCACTTGCTTAGTTATCTTCAGGTACCTAACTCATGCCTTTTTTAACGCTCGCCCAATCTTAAACACTAATATTTAAACTGTACTGACTTAATTTAGATGCTTCAAAGGATATTTCAGGTCTGATATAATTTGCTAAATACAATAAACTGCCGATAGCCTTTTGGTATAATATTACATCAAATTCATCACCGTCCCCTGGTTATTTTTTTACACCGACAGTCAAAGTAGCAGCACAGCTAACCAACCACAACCAGTCAACGTATACTCGCACGCTCACAAAAGCGGGGAGTCACACACGCACACCCAGCCACGCACGGGCTAGCCTTCGTTCGCCTTTATCTTCCTCCACCATCGGAACAATCTCGCCCGTCAAAAGGAAACAGTCCGCCGCTTACCTCATCTACCACCTTCAATCTTCCTGCCTCTTTCTTTCTTCCTTTCTCTTTGCCTCTCATCCCCCACCCTTTTCTCTTTCTCTCTCGGTTAACACTCTCGTGCCGTTTATGGAAGATACCTTCATCTTTGTCCACCTCGCTTGTCCTCCCCATAAGCCGGCCGGCCGGACGATCTACCGGCAGCCTTGCCTCAGCCATGCCTTCGCCTGTGAGCGGAAGGAAAGGTTTTTTTTGGGACCGGTGCGAAGTTTCCCACCGTTTACCAGCTATTAACTCTAAATTAGCAATCCACCATATTAATCACAAATTCTCTCTTTCCCCCAATTCTGAAATATCAAACGTATTTTAAGAAATAAATAAGAGGCAATATGTATCATATGTTATAAGACTTTTTTTATGCGCCAAGAGCAAACATAATTTAAACACCCGTTAGAGAATCCTAATTCACAGAAATGCTAACTTGAAATGTGTGTTACACGTCACAAACTAAAAGATGATAATGACTAAGAAGGAATAGAGAAACAGGCAAATGGATCTGTCGTTTTTATTTCATTGAACATTTTTATTTGAAATCCTTAGGCATCTGTGATTTTTTTATTCATTGGTAGAATTACGTTACGTTGCCCTCACAGCTGAGGCTGATTTGATTACGGCAGTAGTATGATGGAGTGGAACAATAGGATGGTTTCCTATTTTGTTTTAATTGCTTAAATCGAAAGATTATTGGAACCCTCTTATATTATCATTGAGAACTTGGCTGCAGGTCAAGGAGTCCTGTATTCGAATCGGGGGTAAAGCCTTTGGACACCCAAAATCAAATTCCTGGAAGTGCTAGGTGGCACAAGGAAATTAACTGGCCTCCCTACACTGAACGTGTGTAATTCACGATACTACGGCCTATTCCGGGGTGACCTCTACCCTCACCCAACCAAAGCAACCTTCGGGTTGAATCACTGAGTGGGTGGGTGGACTTTGTTTTATATAATTAGCCTTAGAAATGAAAAATAAATTTCCGTAACGCTCGCGTATATGTTTTATAAAATATCTAAACCTCACCACTACATGTTTATGTGTGAACAATTAATGAAGAACAAAGGAATATACCTCTTATCCTTTAACGCGAGGAAAAAGGTGCGATGAAACGTCAGCAATATCTTAGGAGCGAGCCATCCGTTCCTTTGACCCTTCCTCAGATATATCTCTTGTCCACTATCCCCCCTCCACGACAAACCGCCCCCCCTCCCTCTTCCCCCTCCTTAACCCATCCTACCCGCCCCCCCCAGCCACTTCTCCATTTTCCGCGGGTAATAGCTCTTTCATACCATCTCGCCATCCTCCTGGAACTCGAGAAGGCATTTTCATCTCAGGCTCCTTTACTTATCTGTTTGTGTCTTTATGCGTGTGTTTATAAAGGACGGTCGCCGACCAGTCCTCGTTTATCCCTCGTGGCCTCTCCGGTTAAATGTGTGCGTGAATAGGCGAAAAGGTTAGGACACGAAGTTTTCAGGTTTCCAAAGTCCCACGAATTCCAACCAGCACGTTCCGCTAAGGTTGGTTGACTGCGACACAAAATAGCAACATGGATTGCGGAAACGATTTCTAGCACTGTTTTGGCTCTTTTTTTTATTTTTTTTATTGCCCATGACCCATTCGTTTTGTTTATTTTCGTTTTCAAGTGTTTTCGCTCGTAGGAAATGTCTTCATTGGCGTGGTCGTGACCTCGTGCGCAGAAAACTACGGAGGCCAGGGCTGTTTTTGATTTGAAGCTCAATAAACTTTAGTGTACGCTGTTAAATTTTTTAAATTCTTATCTGCCTTGACGCATCCAACCAGTCGTCTATCAATGAATACATTAACGTAAAGACGTGTTGGAAAACGGAATTTAGGATTGGTCCAACGCTTTGAGCATGAGAAAATATTTATTTATTTTTTCAAATAAATATTTACTTACAATTATTGTATGATGCTATGTGATGATTCACGGACTTCATGTTTATTGTAGCATTACCAAATAAAGAATATGTGCAAATTATGGTGATCATATGCATCGGCCAGAAAATTTATATTGCTGATTTATAATGAATGAGATTCACCTCGTACAACAATTATTATTATTATTATTTATAATAAATTTAACAAACCAAGAGGCCCTAAAAAGTGCTTAATGTCATTCATTAATATTCCTGTTTTTCATAACCGATTCAGACAAAAATTCTTCTTAACTAGGAGAAAAGGTAAAAGCTTTTTTTTTATTTGAAAAGATAAAAATTTTACCTTGCTCGTTTATAATTGCTATTACTCATTATAAATTCCATACAGGCAATGGCTATAGGAGGTTTTTAAGGTGTCGCGCTAATGATGCTGGTGTCGCCGAATATTATTCCTGGATGATACTAAAAAGTGCGTCACACTATACTTACGTATTTCCATGGTTAGAGGGCAATAGTTGAAGGCATCTAACTTTAAGTATTGGGATGAATGTAATCCTTTGCTTATTAAATTTAAAGGCTCAAAGTCATCATTCCTTAGTACCTTAGCATACCCGCAACAATTTATGGGATATGAAATTTCTTTGAATACTTCCATGGCAGTGTTCTCATTCATTCATAGTTTTATAAAAATCCAATTTCAGTGCACTCAGATGTAATAGATATAAGAACACGGCGAAATGCGGTTTGGCATCGTTATTTTCAGCATTAAATAGTCACTGTGCAATATGAAACTCCCATATGCATTTTTTTTTCATTCTTGTTGGCCGCGCGCATGGCACTCATTTTTCACTCTAACTGGGGAGATAATAAAATAGGCGTAATAGATCCCTGCTGTGCCAATTGGCACTTGTACACGGGCCTCTCTGCGTGATATTTCACAAACGATGACAGATGGATTGTCTCCATCGAAACGGGGCATTGTTAGGGCCGCGGCTGTAATGAATCATGAGATCATCGAAAGATAATTTTTGAAATTGCAGATTTGTCACGCATGGATTTTGTTTCAGGATTTTTTTCCCGTTGAGATATTTATAATTTTCAATATTTTTAAACGTCGGCAGTGGATAAATCTGCAAATGACGGCTTCAAAAAAAAAGTCTGTATGCTTATTAAATCTCCCGGATGATAGCCATTGTGCTGTGAGTATATATAATTCGCGGGGTTCTAACAAAAGTGGATTCTTTAAGCAGGAATGGATATTGTCTTTCGCCGACCTTTCCTCGAACTCTGCGGTATAAAACGCTTCTCTCAGGCATGACCTATCGTTTGCATATTTTATTCAAAGCCTTCGCTGTGTTCCGGCTTTCTCGGAGACAAGAAATTCGCTCCACCCACTTCCTTATGTGTGAGGGCAGTGGGGAATCCCTTATGACCCCAGCCAATTGTCATTTGATTTACTCTTAGCTGAAAGGCGTTGCCTGTGTCTCAAAAACAAGGAATTGTCCGATTGGAGGATAAAGGGTTAAATCATCTCTATTGAGTTCATTCCACTCTTTCCTATCTGAAATACTCATTCTAAACGTTGAAAAAAAAATTGAAAAAACGAAAAAAAAATATTTTTACACGTTTAATTAACTAATGAATAACTAATTAAGAAAGTGAAATTCAATTTGACTTACTCAGAGTAAGAATAACCTGTGTTTTATCTTTAAAACAGAGAAGAACATCTTCCTCTCAAAAGATAACATACATATTGAGGCGTTTTAGGCATCGACATGGTAAAATTTGGTGGACATATGCTTTGAGAACACCATTTTCATTTACTTTCAAAACGAAATCTTTGTTTACTTCCAAACTTCCATCTCTTGTTCATATTTTCTGACTAGTGCTGATAATTTATTAATGCTGAAACCTTTTTCTCTAAATTTTTAAGCTTTTCGACCACTGTTTTCATTTTTCTCATAATAATGAAAAATATTCATGGAATATTTGCTATTCATGGAAAAAAATATAAATTAATCAGCAAGAAGTACACAAACTTGATTGTTTTTACGTTTTTTCCTATTTTTGGCTATCTTCTGTTGGCTTTAAGGCAGCAGTACAACACTTAAGCTGGTTCCTCTGGACTTATTCCCGTAATTGCACGCTACTTGCCGTCACGTCGCCTTTAATTTTTATCAACACCCTTCACATACTTGTAAATGTATGCATTCCTTTATAAAGAATATAATAATTTTTCTAAGCTATATTTTTAATGATACTTTTCTTTGTTATACCGACCTAGGTTTCGTTTTCACGAGTCAAGAGTCGTTAACTTGATAATGAATCTTGAAGTTATAACCCAAATCGATACAAAAAAGATGTGTCTTTGGAAGTCAAAACAGTAATTTTATTTTTTGTATCATAATATGAGTAGAATGGCACAGGTGAACAGGACATTCTACAAAAATAAGACTTTCCGCTGTAAATACAAGTATAGAAGTAGGGATACTATTTAGCGGATGCTACATATGGACCATGTTTCTCTATGATAGCGAGACGTGGCCGTTGATTGTTGACAGTTGCAGAGACGTCAATCGAAATTGGTGTTGACGAAGATTGATGACGATAAAATAGATCGACCCAATCAATAATGAGGAAGTGCAATGAAGAGTGGGAGAAAAGAGAGGTCTTTAAAAAACCGTATGAAGAAGATGGGAAAACTTAGTTGGCTACGTCATGAGACATAATGGCCTGATGAAAACAATTGCAGAAGGACAGGTGGAAGGGATGAAGGGCAAGGAACGGCCCCGTAAGAGTTACATAGGAGAGGTTATTTATAATGTAAAAGGGAAGAAAAACGTCACTATGAAAAGACTAGCAGATAGGACGTTTTTGTTTTTTAATAAATATCCTTCCAACAACCGATTTTTTTTTAATAATAGGTATTTCGTTTCAGAAATACCTATCAAATCGGCCCTTCTGGCCCATAGTAGAACACATACAACCTTCACTGACAATCAAACCTGTCGTGGGAAATATGTGTAGGATATATTTTCGGCAGAGCCCTGATAAAGCTACGATTCGCCAAGCGTTACGCGGGAAATTTTTCGGATGTAAACGTAAAAAATAGGTGCTATACCGCACTCGTCCTTCCACGCATTGAATACATAGCACGGGATCCCCTCCTGCAACAAAAAATGTCCTTGTTTTTGCCGATGCATCAGCTAAGTGGTACTAAGAGGCCTAATGAGGGTGCGATGCACAGTAAAGTGATGTACCTCACAAGGATGAAACCGAGGCGCGCGCGTGATGGTATCGCATTCGGAATAAAGGCTGTGACGGAACGAAGAGACAGGGAGGGGGAGGTTTGTCGGGTCAAGTCGGCGAGGGTGGGCCGCGGCAGATGACGGGAAGGGGTCACGAGGGGTCGGTCAAAGGGGAGACGCATAACTCGCCGTGTTGCCTGGGTTAATTTACCGCCGCGGGGCGCTTGGGTCGTCATCCGCGGGAAAAGTCGAAGCATCGAGGGTGTGGGGAGGGTGGGAATTCTTACGTCCGTGCGATATCTTTCCGACTGCCTCCGTCATAATGCACGCCTGAAATGTCTCTCCGTCGGCACATTGGCTGCACGCCGGAGCTAATCATCTTCCCTCCTCGCGGTGGGTCAGTTGTCTTCCACGCCGATGACGGCCGTACGAAAGGCGTCTTTTCGTATTACAAGGGAGAGTCAGATAATAATCTTTCCCATGGGAAGAAAAAGTTTCAATTGGACCTCTCAGGTCTTGCATCAAACGAAAAACATTTTCGCTTGCCAAATAACTTGTTCTTGTCAACGTTTAGCAATTTTGATGCGCACGATAATTTTTAATATGATTAGAGCAGGATTATCTCTTTCTGTCAAAGAGATAATCTCCCTTAAATTAGGAAAGGATTTATGTTCTCCTGACACTCTCCGACGCCTGGCTATTCAGGGGGTTTGCTGGGTAGTATGTTTTTGCGGTAGATAGCGTAAAGCATTGGGTTTAGTAGGATAAAAATAATACTAATAATGACTATATTTAATTAATGATTAATAATTATGCTAAAAACTGATTTATGAGATATTCAAAAACATTTCAGGGTCCTTAAGGGGGAATTTGACATCAAAAACCCTGCTTAAACTTCATAAGTGCTTATGGTGTACTTACAATTGTTCAAAGCTACTGGAAAGACTTAAAATTCTCGTATTATTTTATTCTATTTTGTATCTTTCCTTTAATGAATGCGAACAGGCATGCTAATGCTCTTGAATCGGGAATAATACAAAGTTATGGTTATTTTTCTGTGTTACTGGGTCTTTTAATTCAGTATAATTTCGCATAAATTATATTGATGTTCATTTATCTGTTAACTTTCTCCAGGACAGCAAAATCTGAATCCGGGCCATCAAAAATTATCTGATTTAACGTGATAACGATAGGACATGGCAGCGTTGAAGTCGATGATATTCGAATAAGGGATGAAATTCAATGAACGAATTTTATTAATCCACCGCGTAATACATATTTAGGCATAATGCATGGTCATTTAATATGGGTTAAGCAACTTTTTATTGATTTGCGCCTAAGTACAGGAGTCGTTGGCTAAAATATAGGAACACAATTCAATACTATCACCACTATTTGTCCCTAAGGGTAGATAATCTGGTACTACATTTCAGCAAATAGCATCTGACACAGATTATATTTTAAATTACTTTGCAAATTTAAATGATCCATATTAATTAAAC
The DNA here is from genome assembly GCF_921293095.1 of Ischnura elegans. Lineage (NCBI taxonomy): Eukaryota > Metazoa > Arthropoda > Insecta > Odonata > Coenagrionidae > Ischnura > Ischnura elegans. The sequence goes on along the minus strand of NC_060254.1, from coordinate 87,179,229 downwards.
GATATAGAACGGACTAAACCAACCTAATTCACAATTGATTCTTCCCATAGATAAAATACATGTCATCTTCCTCTTGTATTTGAATTGACAACAGGTGAATAAAATTAGCCGTCTTCTAGCTTAAAGAGATCCCGTAATACCTACCCGAATTGCATATTGAAGTACACAGTCATTGCACTTCTTTGCATTGCATGAAATTTATCAGATGCCATTCACTTTTCCTTGGTCAAGGTATTATATATTTTCTTTCACCGCTCGGCTTCTCTTCATCGCGAAAACTTATTTGAAGAATATTTTTTACTGTAATACGGTATCTTTAGCCTCTCTTTTACCCTGATTGGAACGGGAAATTGGATACAGTCATAGAATTTTCATCAAAGCTCATATGAAGGCTTAAATGAGAGAGAAAAATCTAAAAGTGCAATAGTGTAATAACGTAGCATAGAATTGCAATGAATCAATGGTATAATTGATTGTTTGAGGCGTAACTTGGTGAAAGCGATTCATAATTAAATTAAAAAGAAGAACTTTGTGCTTTCACATTAATATTTATTCACGACCATGGTATCAACGTTAGACGTCATCAAATGTTTAAAGCATTGCTTCAATGCAGTTATGCTAACTCTCTTTATTGGGTTGTGATTTCATCCCAACTTCTGAAGACAGAGACTCGAGGCTGTCGACTTCCAAGAGTAACCTTGGGTGAAGTTGATCGAGGCATCCACGAGAGATCCCCGTCGCTAATCACTGGGTATGACATATCTATTTTTCATCGACGCTAATGGCGGGTTTCTTTGTAAACAGTCCTCCTTTGGGACTGCGGCCCATTAAAAATGACGCTCTCGCCATTTTGATCCGCAGTTGAACAACCTCGCCTCCCTCCTTCCCTTTAATTGGATGCTTCCTGGTGAAAGCACTTCGCACTTTGCCGACCTATCACAGGCTGCGGTGAAGGAGAACGTGACTTAGTGCATAGTGGATAGGAAAGGAGGTAGAGCTAGAGAGGCGGAGCCACTGTGCCTACATTGACTTTTAATTGCCTCTTCTCGCTTGAGGGGTATTCGTTTAAAAAAATTGTTTCAAGTGTCCTGCCTATAAGTTCACTTCTTTCATAATGTAGCCTAGTAAAACATTTCAGCAAACAGCAGCTGATACATATTATGCTTAAAATAACTGAACAAACTTAAATGCTCCATATAAACTAAAATAATGTAAAGCGAACTAAACGGCCTTAATTCACGAATAATGACTACTCGTAGATAAAATACATAACTTCTACCCCTTTGAATTTGAATTAACGACAAATTGCAGGCCTCGGTGGAGGTGGGGTGAATTCCTATGACAAACCGTCGTGGTCGTGGGTACGAATCCCACCTGGGTAGGTGGTTCCTATTCATGGCATGGATGTTTTTGTTGTACTTTGTAAATCCTCCATTGCTGTTTACGGGGAGGTTAGAAATATATTTATAGAATAAATTATATAAGCCGTCTTCTATGTTTCATACGAACCAAAAAATTTTCAAACCATGCAACACACCTAATTTATACAACACATACAAATACTCCGCTTCCACCATTTTTGTTTTGACTAAATGCAAAAAACTGTTTTCGGGGGTAGTTGAGATTTAAAAAATATTTGAAATCAAACTTAAAATTGCGTGAGAAGAAAATGATGAAATGCATTAAAATTGGATTCCAATTAGAAAGAACTTCAGAGCTCTTTTACAAATGAAACACAACTGGATGAGGTGACCGGCGAAATTTTAAGTAATCATTCATTGTAACCAAAATTGCATAAGGCAAAATCGGGGAGTTTTACTTTTCAAATTGTGATAGATAACTTTGGTAGCTTCGAAAACGTGCAGAAATATTAATTTATATAGAGACCTTAATGAATAGACTTGTGCTACTTTGAAATTCACTTTTTTTAATTTTCATAGTCAAGATAGTTCTTAATGTAAAAATTCTCTTTGATGACGGGAGAAAACAATGAGAGCGGCAGAGAGAAATTAAAAGGGGGGAATCAAGTAATGGTGAATAGTGGTGTTCGGTCACACGCGTCATCCCTCCCTATTTTTCTGCGTGAGTACTTATGAATGACAGTTGTTTTTGCGATTTTTGTTAATTTTATTTGTGAAGTGATGGTACTTGCCTCCACTCCTGATCTTCTTCATGAGTACTTATCCAGGACAATAGGGTGGTTTCCTATTATTTTTTTATTGCCTAAATCGAAAGATTATTACTCCTGGAGTACGTACTACACGCATTTAGATTTTTAAATGAAGATATCTATTTTTCGCGATTAAATGAACAGTGAAAATTTTCAATGGGATGCTGAGAAAAAAGTCCGTGTGACGTATTTCTGGTTCCCGCTGCTGCCGTGTGAGATGACCTTGGGGCGAGGCTTGAGCGCTGATACGACGCAGGCTGCTAGCAGGTAGCAGAGCGCCCTGCTAGCTGGTAGCGCTTGGCTTAAACAAGGATTATTAATACCTTATCAAACGAAGAAAAATTTCCGACCTTAGCTAGTTTTAATTGTTGATTATTAAGACATGTTTCCCTGAGGTTTGTGCCTCATGCATGTATTGGTAACCTCAGAGGATGTAAAACTCCTATCTACTCGTATAGAAACTAGGTCCCTGTGACGTCACGTGGAGTGGCATCTTATGGGCGCCAATCTGGCCTTTTTCAAATGAGAATAAAATTGACCATTGCCATTCGTCTAAAGTAGGATTTCTAAAACCAAATAATTTGTATATTCTGAATACACTTATTGTAGGTAACGAATCGCAATGAATGCCTTTCGCTTTCATTGATGAAGGAAACTACCCTATTGTGTTTTTTATGTGTTCGTTTGGTTTGTGAATTAAAAGTGAACGTTCCAATAGTTGGAAATATTTTGACGAATCTTTATTTACTAGTTTATACTTTACTTTACTTTACGCAAGCCCTTTTACTTTCCTCCCGCGCTGAATCTCAAATGAGAATTACTTTATCTCATGTGCGATGAAGAGGGTAAACATTCTGTTATCTCATGCCAAAGCATAGTATGCTTCACTTCTGGCATGGTTTCTCACATAGTAGACGTTCATACCCAGCAGCTGTCTCGATAAACATCGCATTTGTAGCATGGCGGCCTTATGACGTGGGTGATTAACGGTGCTGCGGGCAAATCTTCTCCCTTTTTCATCATCAAAAAAAGTGAACTTAATTAAACGCCTCGCTCAGGAATTCGCTCTTCAGATAGCGGTCCGTGGAAAAGTATTAGTACCCTTCCCTTCTCCAAAGGAGCATCAGTGCGCGTGATCGCAACTCACCTTTCACGAGCGACAGATTTTAACTTTCCGTATCTCGGGTGACATAGGATGTGTCGAAATAACTCAAGAAAGAATGGAGAATATGGTACAACCTCAAAATATGAGTTGAGAATCACCTGTTTTGAATGCTGCTTTTAGTGTTGTTCCAAAAACTAGTGGCATTTGAAGCGATTTTTTTACGAAGGTGCACAGATTTTATTTCTCTACGGCCAAGGAAACTTAATATCACATTGATGTTTGGAAAAGACTTGCCTCATGATCTTGCGAGATTATAACCTTCAATTTTTTTGTCTATATATAAAACGTATGTAGCACTTTTTCTTACCATTTATTTTTTCTTCGCATTGCATGAAATTTAACAGATGCCATTCACTTTTCATTGGTCAAGATATTATGTATTTTGTTTCACCGCTCGGCTTCTCTTCATCGCGAAAACGTATTTGAAGAATATTTTTTTTACTGTAAAGCGGTATCTTTAGCCTCTCTTTTACCCTAATTGGAACGGGAAATTGGATACAGTCGTAGAATTTACATCAAAGCTCATATGAAGGCTTAAATGAGAAAGAAATATCTAAAAGTGCAATATTGTAATAACGTAGCATAGAATTGCAATAACTCTGGGGTAGTTACTGAAGAATGGAAACTGGCACAATGCAGCAATATATATTATCATTATGATGTAGTTTGTTTAAGTCTTTCTTCAAATTTGGTATCTATTATTCGGTCGAGATACAAATAAAGTGTTTTTTATAAAATCTGTCATAGCGTTAAATGTTTTAGCATTAATTACGCATCCAATAATACATGGGTATTACTAAAGTTCTTATATCTCTGATTGTTTTCCTCCTACTTTAAATAAACTCAAACTACTAAGAATATTTGTTATTTTTGTATACATTTAACACTCGATAAAACATCTCGCCTTTCGTTTGCTTGTATTCCACCTTATTGCAAAGAAAATTACCAAACGTATTGAATTGAGTCTGTCGTTGAAAATATTTATAATATTAATTTAATTTATGCATATAGGTCAAAGAAAAAGCGTTCCTTCCACTCTTTAAATACTAACGGGTAGAACCAATGAAGGCTCTCCGACAGAATTAAGCTAATACCTTTGAGTTCAAAAGAAAAATTGCGTCGAAATAATTATGCTTTTATCACTCATGAGTCGCTAGTTTTTACACTGCCCTCGAATAGAAAAATACAACTTAAAGGCTTCAAACAACTGTTTCTGCTTGTATTTTGCTTTTTAGTTTTTTTAATTCAGTATTGAGAGTTAAATAGAGTAGTTTCATGATCATGCGATAAAAGCTATTACAAAGGCTTAATGTTCACTAGATATCATTTGATTAGCGATGTATACATTGACCCAGTTTTTTCAAAGTCAAAGAGATAGATCAGCTATGCAAACTTTGACTTCAATGATTCCAAAAATTTTAATGCACATCTACAAAAATATTTAAGTATGATGATTCAATCTGGTAGGTGAATTAAAAATTAGCAAAGGATTGCTGGTATTTATTAGGTTAAGATAGCGGCTTACCATTTTACCATAATATTTTTAATTCCAGCAAACTATCTTCATTTGCCGATTAAAATAGCTCTTTATGGGAAGAAATTATGTTATTTTTTTTCCTGAATGTATAGTTAGCTATTGCAACAATCAGAATCTTTATCTAAGAAACGCGATATTTTTCTAGTGTGCAATAGCTATCAGCCATTGGACGTCAAAATAAGTATGCTCAAGATAAGTTAATTTACCTGAATCCAAGAAATTGACTGACAGTTGAAAGAAAGGAATTTTTCAATTGACTGTTCGTTGAATATTTTTAGGGTATTATTATAGAGTGAGATCGGGCCAATTTGGCTGTCATGTCACCTCGTGAAATGAAAATGAACGCTTGAGGTAGGCTGATTTCAACACGAATGATAGCTTATCCGATTGCTCGTGATTGATTATTGGGTTCAGTATAATTCATTGATAGTCTAAGGCACGGGTTTTAAGTCAAGAAAAAGACTTCAGCTTCAGAGAACGAATACTGTCGGGTAAGGAGGATGGTATCTTCGCGGTCATTTTTAAATTGCCAGCTTATTATTATCATGTGATTATTATCTCCATTTGCCAAAGTTGCAATAGGTTTAAAACCGCATTATTGATGTTTTCGTCTGCTTGAATCCGGAATTAGGGTCTAGAAACCAACTTTCTGAGACAAATTTCAACATTGTATTTAAAAATGATTGCCTAAATTTTCTAAAACTTGTATGGGTAACCAAGGGACTTCTTTCATGCAGTAAATTGACGAGAAGTTTCATTACTTGCTTAAAAAAAGTCTCCATATAATAATATCATAATGAATACCCTCGTATCTCCTTCCATTTTCCTTTTACGAGTAACATATCTTATTACATAAAAATGTTTTTTTGTAACGTTCACTCCTCAGTATTGCTTTTACAATCCACTGATTCAGAAAAACATATACCTAGTGCTGCTAACATTGGGTTTAATGCTCGTAATGAATCCTTGTTCGATCCTTGAAATCAACTTTGTCTCACACGAATACCAGCTTAATTTCCTATGTGATCCTAGATACTAAGAAGTAGCCCCGACAACAAGGCCACGTCGTCATTACCAGTCACCCCACGTTTGGTCCCAGGCGCATGCCTCACAATTACCTACAATGTATAGCTGTCTGGTGATAATTGTCGTTGGTAGGAGAGAGCAGAACAATGGATTCCTTGGTATGACAAAAACGTGATAGTCGGTGGTCTTCAATTTCGTTCCCTCCCCCTACTCACAAAGTTCTCTCTCTAATCGCCTCCGGCTCTATCACGGACTCCTGCAGCATTTCATTATCACGGGCAATTACCCCCCCCCCCCCACTACAAAGGCTACTCATGCTGCATCCCTACGCAGCCTATTCCTTCCCGCTATGATCTCTCCTCAATCACTATTAGCTATTTGGTTTCGAAATGAAAAATTATTCTCGTCATATTCTTTACAATACTTCATGCGTGAAACTAATATCAACTGTAATCGTATAAATACGCCAAAGCAACATACTTGCCTCATGTTTATTCCCGATACGGATGATAGATATTATAGAAGTTTGATGTTTTTGAGGATTATTAGCAGAAATATAGTTGAAAAAGTGATTTATTCAGCTTTTTAAGATTTCGGCAACGTGTTTTACTTATCCTGAATGACGAATATTGCCTAACACTTGGCCCGTTCAGCACACAAACGCCATTGCAATACCTCCACCCTGATCCGCATAATCGTCAGCATTCTATCGCGAAATGATAGGAAGTTGGACGTCGAAAAAGCAACGTTTGTCCATATAAAGTTATTTTCTTCATTCCAATAAATCTGTGAATTTAATCGCTGGCTGCAAGTATTTACCTGTAAACGAGGGAAACCATAAGTAATAGAGAGAAACAACCTTACTATTTCATAATATGAAGTGAAAAAAAAACGTTGATCATCTCATTTATTTATGTATTCCTCTACCACCAAAAACACCTCTATATGCCTTTTGCATTGGAGTTTTTAACTTAACACTTAAACGCACAAGAACATCCATGCCCTGGATAGAACTAACCTAGGCTTCTCAGGCGGGATTCGAACCCCCGACCTCTTTTACCCCCATTTTGAAAATTCACAGTGGGAATTGTACTCCCTTTTAACCGTTCGTTAGTGATAATAATAAAGATATTTATTTCACTGCCCTAAAATTACACCTAGACACATAGGTAATCAGTGAAATGAGATACCAAAGGAGATAATTTATTTATTTCAATTACCCCTGAAAACAATGCAATGAGGCCTTTACATCGTGGGATTTCAACAATTGACAAAGACACATTAGCACCCATACCCTGGGTAGGGGCAACCTACCCAGGCGGGTCTCGAACCCGCGACCTGCGGTTTGGCAGGCGAGGACTTGGCCCCACCGCAAAATCTTTTGTAGGGGTTGCCATTCATTGAAAATATGACAATGGTCGGCAGTACATTCCAAAAAATCGTTTTATACAAAAGCAAAAGCAGGAATTAGTATTTTCTCGCTTTCAGAGCAAGCGGGACTTAAGCATGGCGGGACCTTCGAAGATACGTATAATGCTCGCGAGGCCCTTTTTTAAAGATAACTGCAAACCGGTCGTTAACTCTCAGTTAGCACCCTGCCTTTCGTGCAGCCTTTCTCACCGTTTTTCGCCGCTGTTAACTATCCTGTCCCGAACGGAGTTTCTCCTTTCAGCTAACCATCGCTATTTATCGCATAAAACTCCCTGAACAACGTACCTCATTTTCATCCTGAATATGGATAATGGATATTCAAGTTTGGTGTTTTTATTGTGTATTAGTAGAAGCATTGTCGATGAAGTGAGTGATTCTGCTTTTCAAGACTTCAGCGTCCTGCCTTATTTATCCTGAATGAAGAATATTGCCTAAATCTTAGCTCGTTCAGCACACAAACGCCATTTAATTACCTCTACCTGGTTATCCATAATCGTCAGCATTCCATCTCAAAATGATACGGAGTTAAGGGTTGAAAAAAGCAACTACGAGCACAAAGTCTCTGCGAAGTTATTCTCTGTGTTAATTCATATCCCTGTATTTAATCGCTCGTTGCAAGTATTTGGTTGTCCCCGAAGAAAACCATTGATTAAATGAAGAAAAAAACTTCAACCTAAGCACGTGGAAGCTAAATAGAAGAGCGTTGGCCATCTTCAAAGCACTAATGTGGAGGATCATCTTCATTGGTCAACAATCCTAAGATTGGTTTGACGCAGCTCTCCACTCAATTCTGCTATCAGCTAATCGTATTACCTATACAAACATTTCATCTCTTTCGCATCATTCTTTACCTGTTTTATGTGATTCATTCTGGGTCTTCCTTCCCCATTTTTGCCAACTCCTTTCCCCTCAACCATTTCCTTCAGGAGCGTTTTGAAAATTCACAGTGGAAACTGTATTCCCCTTCACCCATTCGTTAGTATTTTCTCGCTTTCGGACCAGAGAAGTGCGTACGGCGGGACTTGCAAAGATTGGTATAATGTTCACGGTACACTTCTTTAGCGATAACCGCAAACCGGTCGTTAACCCTCAGTTAGCACCCTTGCCTTTTGTGCAATCTTCCTCACTGTTTTCCGCCGCTGCTAACTACCCTCTCCAGAGCAGAATCTCTCCTCTCCGCTGACCACCAGCCTCCCCACACTTTGGTGCTGCCCAGTGGGTTTTTTGCCCAAGCTCTCGTTTCAAGCCTTCTTCTTCTCGAACCAGACTCTCCTCGCATCTGGCAATCTCTTCCTCCATCTGCCCTTAATCTTCTTTGTTTACAGTTTTAGCCTACCGCTTGATCCTACGCCAATTTTTTTAATTCCGCCGTCACTCTGTTTTTTTTTTTGTGTTCGAGTTGGAAGGACTGCCCTCGCCGTCATCCGACCTCCGTCGTACGTTGCGCTCTTTACACGCCAAATTCCCTCACGCCCCTCTCCGTTCTGTCCCGGAGATCCTCCAGAGAGATATATTATATTAAGGGAGGGGGGGCTCGTTACGTTTTACCTCATGGTTTCAAGCGTCTCACAAAAATATCAAAGAAATGACTCCTGTTCTAAATAGAGGAAAGAAACACTTCTAACCCCTCCTTTTTTGAAGCCGTGGTGCAAACATGTCAATTGAAGAATAATTATCCTGCGATTTCTGATATCTATTTTTTAGTATGTTAAAACATTTCGGTAAACCGTAATGTTAGATATCTAACGCATAATCATTAATTTTCTTCGAACATTTAGATTATTAACATGGTGCATTGCAATCATTGCGGTGCTTTTATGTAAATGGATGTTTGCCGCGATGAAAGCTTAGTTATAACCTTTTATGCTACACAATCATCTTTTTAAATATTGCTTTTTATTACTCAGTTAAATTAAATTAAACTTTTCTTTTCACCGAAAGATAATCAGCGATAATTTCTTAATTAACAAATGGGAAATAAATTTAGAACTTGTGGATAATGATATATTTGAACTATTCTAAGCTCAGTAAATTCATAAAAATGAATCTCATTGCTTAAAGTGTAAAATTTTGCTCTAATTGAAATTAATGACCCGTCGATTTCTTTGGCTTCCGTCATGGGAAGAGATTATCAATTATGGAATTGTACAACAACTTTTTCAAAGGAACTCCTTTATTAATAAAGTAAAATTTATATGCGGTAATGCTCATCAAACTGTTTCCTTCTCTGGAAATAAAGTTGATTCAACGTGAGACCTCCGGATTAATATAAGTCGAGGGTCTACTATCGATGTTGACTTGCTATCAATGTTTACCTCAGAAATAGTAGTAGGAGAAAAAACATCCCATGTTGAGCTATTATATTTTGTACGGAAATTTTCCAGTACTATTACATTTTTGCAAGGACGTGAAAAAATTCTAACAAGCTAAGCCTCAAAGGCTAAGGCACAAAGGTTCATCCAATGTTTATTACAAAGTAAGAATAAAATAAGAGCAAGTGAGCAAGGCTATAAAGGAGAAATATCAGAGCAAATGATCCCTAACCTCTCCCCATTCGGCATGACCGTGTCAGGGAGTATCGCTAATTCTGACTACATCTTTCTTTTGCATGCTCGTATTTCCGATTAAAAATTTTATTTGCATTGAGTTAAACGTAAATTTAAAAAACCAGAGTAACTTTTTTAGTAGATTTCAGGAAGTGCACATCGTCCGAAGTCTGGTGGACCAGTCATAGTGTAATATATATACCAGGAGATATATTTTGGAAAGATAGGAGCATTCTAGATAGAAGCATTTTAGGCGCTAATACAACGTTACTCATCACATAGTTATTCAATAAGTATGTTTGATGCTCGCTAGCCAATTCTATTTATTTGCAAAGTATTTTAAAAGGCGCCAAGTGGCTTTGTTTTCAAAATGTAGCACAAAATGGGACCATAGGTGACTTTTAAGTCGTAATCAGAGTTCCACAAAAAGCGAAGATCAAAACTGTGAACTCGATTTTAAAGAATGGGTTATAAATGTGAAATCGTCATTAGCCTCAGCATGAAATCGGGAAATGTTTATTTGAGGTAAGAGAAACGTGGACGAGTAACGGTATTTTCATCATTGAGGAGGTATAATTTGGTGCGTCTGTGCTTCATTTTAATCATTATGAATGGCATTTGGGTGCGATTTATGTATTACTAACGATAAGCGGCGATAGTGTAAGGTAAAAAAACTAACTCTCGAGTCACGTTCATCTAAGGCTAGCAGGAGGAAGCATTGTTAGGAGGCAGCAAGGAATTGATTTGGCCAAAGGTTTGCGAGGATTCAAGAAAATAGGTAATCTTCGTCGTCGGCTCGTAAGCAATCATGAAAATTCCATTTAAATGACGCTAAATCAAGGAATATTGTACCGTTGACATAACTAAGCCGGCAACAATGCATAATAAAACACTTGGAAGTGGCTAATTATACAAAAAAGGTACTTAACAAAAAGAATACGTAAGTTAATTATCCATTATTCCAACCAGCTCTTTCGACCTACTGAATATACAATTTTTTTACAAATGGTAAATAATGTAAAGCACAAGATGACCGAGAGAGCGTTTCATACCTCGCATGCTGCTCATCAGGACAGCAGCGCTGGATAAGTCGTTCCGACTTTTGGAAAGAATTGGCTTAGACTGTATAAGGTATCGTGCATAACCTCTTTCTCCTTTCTCGCCACGACGAGACACGATACTCCTACAGATCAGCCAGGTGTTTCGCCCCCTATAGTAGCTTCCAGCGCACAAAAGGTTTAAGGAGGTTCTCAGGAGCCACTGGGAGAAGCACATGGTACAGGTCGAATCTTAAGGCCTCCATCCCGACACGGCGCGTTTGGCACGATGACAAAAGAGCGCGGCGTGGGACGCAATTACGTTCTCGCGAGCAGTTGGCTCATTGCAAATGGGGCGGAAATTGGGGGTCGGGGGAGAGGGAAGAAATGCGCTTGAAAGGGGAGGATGGATGAGTTTGGATGCAGCAGAGGGAGACGGAGATGGGGAGAGCCAATTCATCACTCGGTGGATTCGAAAACACTGCTGCGCTACAAGCAGTTCGTATGTTTTGGCACAAAAACATGCCAGGTTGTTCGTGAGTGGTTCATGCTTGCATGGGATTATACGAGGACAGAGAAAGTCAAATCGAAATGAAATTAAATGGTTAATGAAACTAGTTTCTTGAATTAAAGGGTAAATCTTTTCCATCAAGGAGTGATAAAGTTTACGAAAATAATATACCTATTTCTTAAAGTAATACTTCATTCAAATGCCACTATTAATAACCAAGGCTCAATGGATTCAATCGAGCTTGTAAGGCCGCCACGGAAAATTTGAGAACACTACTGCGCTATAAGTTGTTCGTCTGTTTTGGTACAAACACATCCTGCGTTAAACTTTTACTGAGGGATTTATGCGTGCATGAAATTATAGCAAGACAGATGAAGTCAAATCGAAATAAAACTTCATGGCTTATGATACTAGTTTCTTGAATTCAAGAGTGAACCTTCTCCATCAGGGAGAGATAAAGTTTAAGAAATAATAAATTTGTTTCTGAAAGTAATTCATATCCCAATTCCACTAGTGATAAACGGGATTCAAGGGGTTTAATCTAATCCAAAAATCAAACTTGGAGGCGACGGGTTAAGTCCTCGCCTGCAAAACCGGGTTGCAGGTTCGAGTTCCGTCCGGGTAGATAGCCCCTATTCAGGGCATGAGTGTTCGGGATAGTCAATCTTTGAAGACTATTAGAATCCCCTGTTATAAAGGCCTTAAATTTTCTGCTTAGAGGCAGTCAAAATACATAAATAAATAAATGTTTGGGATACACACAGTCAGTGTTGTGAGTAACGTGCGATGGACGTAGTAAGAAAGAAAAGGAAAAATATCTTAGGCCAGTGTTTCCCAACCAGTGGGTCGCGGCGTGGCTCTTGAAAATGTACCAAATCCAACTGATTAATCAGATAATTTTAATTTTATGTATATGTCATTTTTATTATTTTTTTAACATAAGAAATCTTGGTGCAATGGTTGCCTATTACTTTGTATCGAAAACAATAGCGTAGCAATGCTTGTGAACGATCTGGCAACGCATACATACGTATTTGTATGTGTGTGTGTAATCATGGGTGGGGTCGGAGTGGGTCGCGACAATGTAAAAAATTAAAAGGTGGGTCGCTTGACATAAAGGGTTGGGAACCACAGTCTTAGGCCATTAAGGCGCTCTACGTAAAGTAGCATCTTCTTTCAACTAAGAATTCAGGCATAGAAAAAAGGAAGCAATTAATAGATGCTACAAGTGGATCATGTTTCTTCTTGGGCATGGATTTTGGCAAAAGTAGGGAAGTCAAGGGGATAGGTGGATAAATTCGAAATTCGGTAAATTAAGATAAAATGGATAGACATAATAAGTAATTAGTTAGTGCTTAGTAATGTGGGAGGTAAAAGAAGTCGCACTAAAACCCTAAGAGGAAGACGAGATAGCGTTATCGTCCACATCATGGGACATGATGTTCTGATGAAGACAATTTTCGAAGAATAAGTGGACGAGAAGAAAGGCGAAGGAAGGTCCCGAAAGATCTCTGAAGAAAAGTCATAGTGGATGTGATAGAAAAAATGCGTAAATATAAAAGGGCTACTGGATAGCGGAGTGGAGAGATGGGTCTTTGGATTGTTAACTTATGATGACGCTGAGGTTCACTTCCTCCGAGTGAACCATCCCCAAGAATGGATTTCCCCATCGAGTTATTCTAGTACTCTTTTATAATAATCTGATTTCGGTCTTCTCAGATTCTCTTGATTTAGATACTGAAATATTCAAACCAAAGGGAATAATGAGCATAGAAAATGATAAGCTAGAACACGTGAGATCCCACACTTCTTAATCTTGTTAACACCCCTCTTCACTGAATAAATCCATCGATATATATTTTGCAAGGGAAATTAGATAATAAATCTTGAGAAGAGCTGAAAAAAAAGCATTAATTAGAATTAAGGAGGATATCAAACTTTTTCGCTCATCTGGAATCAGAGGGCTGAATTTCAACTCACCCCTTTTATCTTCCAAATAAAACGGCGTCAATATTAAAGATTCTTCCCTTCGCCTTAAGTTTTTATTATTATTTCTAACAGCATATGGTAGTATAATTTGTTAGTATACGTGACTTTTTTTGGGCCGTGTGGTGTGCATGTGGGAGTCCAATTGCATTCTGCATTCTGGTGATTGATAACCCCCTGCAAAACACCCTAGAGGTGGCTCGCAGGGTATTATGTAGATGTAAATGTAAGAGAGGCGAAGGGTGGCTCAAATAAGAATGATGAGTCTTTATTAGAACTGAATGACAAGAGTTTAAATGTTTTAGTTAGACTCACCCATTTTTCCGAGCATCTTAGCATGGTTTTGGGTAAAAAAATTAAAAGACACATAAAAAGGTTACAAAGACAACAAATTCAGATTTCTTCCAAAACTTTTTTTTTCATGCAAAATTTAAGCTTTGATTGCGTCCTTCTTTTCTTTCACAGTCTTTCGTATTATCACGTATAGCATTATCCACGTCATCAGATCGAGGAAAGGAATCACAAAAACCTTCATGTGAACTTATCACACACACTAAATATAACGATTTAGTCCACGAAACATGAATCATATGAAAGTTATAATTGAACCCAACCTTTGTGCTTACAAGTAATGATATATTAAAAGAATTATTTACCGGTAACTCATTTGCTTTTTCTAATAATTCTTTCCCACTCTACGAATGGGTGCCAGAAGAACAAATATAATTAACTTAGCAGTAACAAGAGTGCTAAGGACCGACCGACCAAACAGCGGAAAAACATAAGAAATTTTATAAATAAAAGTACACTTGAATTGGTTAAATGGCAAAAATAAATCAAATTGAGATAATTCGTTCGCCTTTCAATGGCTAATTATTGTATGAAAGGTAACTTTAGGGAGGCTTTCGAGGTGGCTAAGTATATAGCGCTGCAAAAATTCATCTCTTTGCTCCCCGAGAGGAGTATCTTTCCGCTTAATACGAAGTTGAAATAGGGTGGTCACCAATTATTTTTTTATTGCCAAATCGAAAGATTATTACTCCTGGAGTGCGCATTTCACGCACTTAGAGTTTCGAAAAGTGAAAATTTTCAAGCGCGCGAAAACGCGATGGCTAAGTAGGAGCGATGGGAAAAGTCCGTGTGACGTATTTCTGGTTCCCGCTGCCGCCCGGTGAGGTGACCTTGGGGCGAGGCTTTAGCGCTGATACGACGCAGGCTGCTAGCAGGTAGCGCTTGGGTTAAATATGGATTATTTATACCTTATGAAACGAAGGAAACTTTCCGACCTTAGACAATTTTAATAAGTGATTATTAAGAGGTGTCTCCCTGAGCTCCCTGACTCATGCATGCATTGGTAATCTTAGACGATGTAAAACTTCTATCCTCTCGGGTAGAAAGTAGGTCCCTGTGACGTCACGTGGAGTGGCATCGCATGGGCGCCAATCTGGCCTTTTTCAAGCGAGGTTAAAATTGACCATTTCCATTCGTTTAAACTGGGATTTCTAAAACCAAATAATTTGTATATTATGAAAACCCTAATGGTGGGGTAACGAATAGCAATCAATGCATTTCGTTTTCTTTGATGAAGGAAACTACCCTATTGTAAAAAGTGTATTCTCAAACCTGAGACCATCCTAAAGCTATTGTCTACTGGCCACATTGGTCGCTATTTTGAAGTACATATGTATGAAATATTTTCCTCTGATGGTGAACCTACGCGTGAGAATGCGCGAGAATCAAGCCTCTACCTGACCACTGCCATCCCTTTCCTCCTTCGCATCAGCGCGGGAACGGCCACGGCTCACCTCTGACTCCTTCGAAGCGTGCGCTAATCCGTGACGGCAGAATAGCGCCTTCCTCGCATGCCGAGCACCTATCACGGATTATTAGCGACGCATTTTCCACGACTCGAGCGTGCTCTTATAAATTGCGCGGAGTCGATTCACTCCGTTTGAATCACCGGAGCGAATCGAAGCCCGGTCAACAGTTTGCAACTCTCTGACTCAAGGGGCGCTGATTTTTTTTGCGCAGAAAGGAATTATTTACTGGGGAAGCGTTCGATGGTAATAGTCTTATGAGATTTTTTCCTGCGGTAGATCCGTGAAGATAATCACTGGCAATCTATTCGTAGAAAATTTGTCGGAAAACTAAGTTGGTTCAATGTATCATTCTGTTGCATAACACATGTCTGTTGCTAAGTTGGAGGTATTTTTTTAAGATTATTTGTTATAATTCGTTGGAAAATAAAAAGCAGCAAGTTAAAAAACGAAAAACGCTTAACAATCTATGTTCACTAGTTTGATGTCTAACTATAAATACACGAAGTAATTTTCATTTCGACGGATATAGATGAGAATTTTGAGTGTGTATTCGCGGAAGTCGTATTGGAAGGTTGATAATTTTTATGACAGAGCAATATACAGATTAACCATTGCTCTTGCATCAATTGCCAATTTGACTTTTAGGTAATCTCATTTTAATTAATAATAATGATTCATTACCAGGCCGACGATCGATCGTTATGCTTCAGCCAGGATCGGAGTGAAAATATTATTCTGTGAAATAAATAGTGCTCTAGATGAAAATATTACTTGCATAATTCCGGTTTCAGTTCAGCTATCAGTTCATATGTACAGCTGACTGTAAAATCTACGCAATCTTAATTTTTCTGTGATGAAAATGCATCAGGCAATGGTCTTTGGTATCTTGCACAGCGTTCTTTCCATGGTTCTTGTCAAAACATGGAGTTCTCTAATTTGAGGTTATCAAGAACTCAAGACCTGATTACACATTTAGATGCTCTTTCTAACAGCTAAGTTTTACTGGCCCACGTTTTTTATGCATGTAATATAGATTTCTATTTACTGAGTAGAAAACAGATACCTTTAAAAGATAGCCACATTGACCATTAGAGCATTGAAAGTTGCTGGATTAGGTCTCGACTTAATTTTAGAGATCACTCTCGATATACATAATGTTACCTGCTTTTGACTCAGGATCAATGTGTTCATTACATTCTACTGGGGGTTCTTGGTCTGCATATGCATTTACATGCTCTATCAAAGCTATTTAACAATTCATATGCAGTGGTACTATAGAAAATGAACCCTCTTGACTTGCGTTGGTGCAAAGAGAATATTCCTCTCCATCGACTGGTTTCTTCCGGGATAAGTAAAATATAAAACCTCTCTGAGGCGTCGATAATGGAGAAAAATATCCAAGTGGAACTTTCTCTCTTTCTTCCAAAGCTTAGAACATCTTTCGTATTTATTAGTGTCGGATGACGAGGAATTATTCGCTCAACTTGTCGCTCAAGCTTTACAGATAAGACGTTCGGGCTTAGTGCTCGATTCCCGCTATGCATTGCGATGACTAATGATGAAACGTACCCTATCCACGCACTCCTTGAGTTGAAAACCCGATGCCAAACTTTTTCTCCCGCGAAGTAAGAGCGCGGAGACGGGTGGAAGTCCGAGGACAGCATTGACGATGGGCCGTGGAGGGCGTCAGGTGCTGTGAAGGCGTGCTTATGGTAGGAGGATCCGAGGGAAAAAGACAACGCCCACTGGTCGCCTTCCTCAATGGCGTCCGTAGGCGTTGGTCTCTCCACCTGTCTGCTCCCCACATTTTCCTTGATTTAATAGTGCCACCCGGCATATAGCGATTTTTTTCGATCTTAAATAATTTAAATTGGAACGTGATTTGTATTCATTCGGCCATTCCTCTCTTTGTAATTCATAATGCCACCAAATTGACTGCTAGGGTACGAAATTATCTTGGAAAATATTGCAGCACAAGTCATTGAACTTAAGAGTGAAAACCTTTTTTAATTTGTTGAAAAATACTTGCAAGATTTCATTTTTTATAATTTTTTATATTTGTGAAAATATTTGGAGATCGAATTGGATTGGATACGACTATCAGCATGTAGCCCGTTATTTTACCTCCTCATAACGTCAATCTTTAATGTTGGTAGCTTTATGTGATATATCAATCAATATTGATTGATATATTTAACGCGAGAGTTGCCTGTATGTATTTAAAGTGTCTACGATTAGCAGGATCATGGCCGTCACTCAAAGATATCTTATCAATTGTAATAAGTATTGCTATTTCGAATGATATACGTGGCAGACTTTGCAATCGCAGAACTACAATTCCCTAGTGATGCCACGAATATTATTATTATTTTAGCATATTACGCTTGGAAATTTTGCGTTTGTAGAAAAGTGAGGAAAAAATAATCAAAGATAACTATAAGGATACCGTACCAAACCGGTCGGTACTGCGTTAATAATAGCACCGGTAAAGTTCATTTGATACTCTGAAATTCATAAATTTAAAAAAATCCAGTCTAAAATCGTGCACCACCTTTCCACATACAAAGTATAAAATAATTAATTTTATCTCTTCCACTATTCAATTGTTATAATGCGCTATATGGATCACCTTAGCATTTGGTGGAGTTTTTGTTTCAAAGACATATTGTGAATCTCTCCATGTAGAGCGTGGCCGTTCCAAAAATTAGGACATAATTTTATCTTATTCCCATTACCAGTCTTAGTATTTTCCATAAGCCTTAATAATGAGTGGAAGGTTCAAGAAGTCGGTTGAAATGAATGTTTTTGAACCATACTAGCTCGGCAGTTCTCAACGGTGGCCAGTTCCGCCTCTAATGGAAAGATTTAGTACTTTTAATAGTGATAGTTTGTAAACCTAATTCAGGAGAATCCATATTCATACCTTCGCATGGACTTTGAACTATTTTCAATGCCGGAAGTATGTAAAATTATGGTTGTTATTTAGCTGACTCATTTTCATTGAGGAATAATACTCATTTTTTCCTATTTTTTCTAAACGTTTTGTGGAGAATCTTCACACTCATAACGGTTCTAACAAGTGCGCGATTAGTTTCGACTTTAAATAAGTACCCGCTGCTGATAGTCAAATGCATCTCGCCATGGTATTCACATTGGAGGAAAAGGTGAGATCTTAAAATCAACTAAACAGAGACTTAGTGAGCAGGGCATATTTAATTTTATATAAATATGTTGTAGTTGCTACTAAGCAAAGTAGTTTTATTTTTGTCTATAGTTACTTTACATTTGCAATTTAATTCCAAGCCTAGCTTCCTCAACGTATTCTTTAAGATATCACTAAACCTATGCAATTCTTGAACTGGTATTTTGCTTACTGAATTTCTTAACGGCTAATTCTTCAATAGTGGAAATCCGACCAATATAATTGCACGAATAGTAGTGAGTTCGCAAAACGATACAACCTCATAAGTTCCGAGTAATATTTGCCGGAAGAAAGCTCGAACTGATACTTTACATTCTTATCTCTGCAACATCACGTGTTAAGACTCTTCCCTCGCGTCTGCATGTTCGTCCGTGCAACACACATCTACGTTGAGGAGCATTTGAACCCCACGTCCTCCTCTAGAGGCCAACGCTCTGCTAGTCACACTCGCCTCTCAGGTAGAACGGATGTGTCGTCGTTAAAGACGAAAAGAATATTGCCAAGCGCTCGTCCCTGTTTGATCGGTTGAAATGACTCCGTGGGGAAGAGCGATAGAAAGACATAGAAGGTGACCCCACTATGTCTTCCATTGCGTTTCTGTCCACACTTTGGCACGAACTCTGCTCTCTCGTCTTCGCGTCGTACTTCTACTTACGTGTCGAGTCGAACTGTTTTCGTATCTCGCCGACCCGAACTTAATTAATAATGGCCATTCCGACTGATATTTCTGCCCCTCGTACCGCCTCTTTGAAGTTTATCTCTAATTGTGGTAATTTTATGTCGTATTTTCTTGTCGTTTTAGAAGCGTGGGTTAAGCTCAACGACGACAGCCTATTAGTAGGTGCACTTAAGGTTTCTTCCTCGATTTTAATTCAAAGAGAGTAATGTAAACCAGATGACGTCGATTTTAATTTCCATGCATTCCGAAGCCAAGTTGTTGCACGAAGCTGAGGATTTATTCTAACGCATCGGGGAAACAAATTGAGGTCATCTTCTGCGTATAAATATCTACGAACGAAACTTGTCAACGAATATTATCTTGAAATTATATGTGGAGATCTTTTTGAAGCGATACTTGGAAAGCAACCAAATTTAAAGTATTCGTGTGTAAATATCCTATAAAGTATATTGATTTATCTTGATGAAGCTTGCTTTGATTACATACATTCGGTGTATTAACTGTCTTATGCATTTTTATAATATGGTTGCTGAAAAGATCATTTCTTTTATCGCTATTTTGAAATTATTTTGTTTTTTTTTAATTACTGGCTTTCGTACCACTTCCTTCAACTTGTGAGGGGTTTTCGTAGACAGAGTAAGACAGCCGCTTAAATTCTCCTGTGCTGGTCAGATTGGAAATACTTTTTTAGATTCGGTTGCAGTTAGTTACTACTAAGACCGACGGCTATGTAACCTTCAATAGTATTAATACATGTAGGTAATAATGCATTGGTTGACGTCATGAAGTATAAGTCATAAATGGTTAAAAAAAATACAATTATAAGTACCTTTTATGATAGTATTAGCAGCAAAATGCCGAGAATGGAACTACTATGGAATCTTCTCGGCATAAATTGTCAAGAAATGTAATTCACAAGATGTTTCAGGCTGGGGTATGGAGGAAATAGAACCAACTACACCATTTAAAATGAGGGTATAGGAGATTAAAAGTCGGAAATTCGAAAATTGGATTGCATTTTACTCAAATTTTTATGTGACTCTTGCTTATGAGAAAAAAATGGAAAAACTCATTAATGGAATTTTCTAATGTAAATACCCTGAGCCAATTTTGTAACATATTAACTTAAAATCTCATTTCCTTTTGCCCATTTATGTTCAACTGATAGTATTATTTATTCCACGGAAGCAAATTTATTTATTTAAGTTCCATCATTAACCTTTGATATACGAATATGAATTCCTCCTCACTTAAATTATAATTTGTACTTGTACAACTTCGATCGAATCGATGCCAAAACTATCGCCAGAAAATTTGTTTCTGTGATAGAGAAATTATTGGTCGTATTTGTCAGTAGTTATCCCGCATGTAAAGATTGCGATATCAAAGACATTCCAAGTGATAAAATCACGTATTCATTTTTCCCTCCCCTTGTTTTTAGATCGCGATAATAATTCCTCTCAACTTTTCTTTAATTCCCTCCCAAATGATCTGGAGCATGCAATTGATCGGGATCTTCTCTAAATATTGAAACCGGGGGGATAAAACTACTACGACGGAGAAATATGTTCCACAGTGAATTAGCACCGTCCTTGGTGGCGTAGGCTTCCTTTAAATATGTAAATCGATAGGAACTGAGGAAATCTCTGCCTTCAAATTTATAATTTGTCGATAGATTTATGGTAGGATACATAAAATATTTTACCACTTTGAATTACCCAATAATTTTAAATTCCTTTAAATGTAGATTGTTACTTCCTTTAAAAATTGACTTCTTTGATACCTATTTTCACCACTAGATATGGACGTATTGTCGGTGTGTATGCACCTGCATCTATGTCAATATAACTGCTTTGCAATTTTCCACAAGAATTTTTATGTGCGAAATTAGGATTGCTTAAACTAATTAGGATTACTAGGCCTAACAATGAAATGATGCATACCAGGTTCAACGATCAGCAAAAACGAAACGTAGAAAATTGTTACTTATGAATTAGACTCTCTCATCATTTTGATTTTTGTGAGAGATCCTTCCAAACCCCGGTTATTTTATGCATACAGTATAATTATCAAGTTACCCGTAGGGAAAAAGCTAGGAAGCTCTCCAATATAACTTAATCTGCCCCAAAGAAAAATCATGAGTTAAAGAATCAGTTGTGACTGTTCTCATGTTTAAAAAATTGTTCACTGAACATAAAAATAGTAAAAATTACAGTAACATAGCATGATTCAATTTAAATGTAATGTTTTAGTTCAAAAATGTATCTGAATTTCTTTTTTAAATTTCACGAAACCTTGGAACTTCAGTAATATCTGTTATACTTACAAGCCTAATTTTTATGCCATAAGAAAAATTATTCAATCTTAACACGAATTCCATTTTTGTTGAAAATTGCCTCAAAGTTTATTCAGGACCGTATATCGTGGCTTAATGTATTCGTATTGTTCTGGCATAAAAATTCGTTTTCATATAGAAATGATTCACAATACTTTACATAGAAAGAAGTCCACCAATTTTGCATATTTTAAGAGGACATTCATTACTTATTATGTACAAAGTCTGCGATTCTTCGAAGAGATTTTTCTTTCGATCTTACCTCAAACAAGTGACAGTTATTGGCCATTTAATTCACAATTTACTGGAGAATCCAGGATTCAAGTTTTCTCCCTACACATTACTGTAATATATTCTTCAAAATAGAAGCTAAGGGTGTAAATTATCCACATGAACTTATGAAGAAAAAACAGGGATTGTATTAGCGTACTGTGTATAGGGCTTGGCTGCTGATCGAAATGCAAGGTTACCCGGGGTACGGAACAGGCCCCCCTAACCTAATTTTTTTAAATCTGCACGACTTTTGTTCAATTTAGGGTGAGCTCTAACCTCACCTATCCAAACCAATCTTCGGGTTGAATCATTGAGTGAAAAATTACGAGGAGTCTGCGCTTCTCGACTCTCAATTGCCGTCGACTTGCAAACAAATTCAATACATTTATCTACCGTTAATTTATTATCTTCTTCTATAACCTTGGCTTCGTGCTACAAGCGGAATACATGGGGTAGTCGAAGATAAACGACATTGAGGGACCGTAATCACGGCGGAGGACTCCTCACCGAAGCAAGACCGATGGACAATCACGGTACTGCCATTCATCTCCACAAAGCACCACTAGTCGACGAATCGTTCCAGCTTTGCACTTTCGATATCGAGGCCTGTAACTGCTGGGACGAGAACCAACTATGCCATTATCTGCAATCGCTTATATGTCTCCAAGCTTGTTCCGATCCAGAGCGACAAAAGGGCAACTAATTGCGCGCGGCCATCAGTATTTTCCATCGCGTTGAATCCTCACGACAGCTTAGATAGTGGAGTGAGAAAACAAGCGCGAATCGAAATCAGTACAAGGGAATGGTTGAATGGCTGCGATGGGAGGAATGGATTCCCTTTCGTACCCTTTGCGCACGTGAAAGTATACACCTGATATATAAACATCGACGAAATGATGCCTTCAGTACATTATAGTCCATGCATCGAATCTAACTCGAAATCATATTATACGAAGCTAAAAATTATTAATTTACAAAGTTAAATTAGTAGCTATAGTTTATTCATAATATTAATTCCGTCCCACACAGTGAGTCTCATACTTGGGTTTTTACTAATAAATTGCTAAACGTGTGCTGGATCCTGTATACGGTGTGTCTACATTTTACCAATTAAAATTACTTATACATAAGTTTCCCATCAATTTCACTGTTCCTGGGCAATAAAATGCAAACCGTAAGAAAATTAATTATGACAATAAATCCGTATTTGCGATTACCAATTCAAAAAAATATTATTATTGCATCAAACGTGATGAAATATATTTCGCTAAATACAACATTGATTAAAGAAAAAGCTAGTTTAGCAGATGCTAAATACAGCATTTGCTAAACCAGCTTTTTCAATCTCATTTATCTGCCACAGTATAAAAATACAAAGAAGGTAGCTGGCAGAGTGTTTATTCTCAGACCTCATTTGATAGTCCGTCTGATATAAAGTCTAGAAAATGTAATATACGATGTCATTAATAAAACTAATGGGTATTTTCCACCAAAACTTTAACTAAGATGTATCCACAAGCTATATTGCAATAATTGTGTTATTAATATTCTTGTGAAAAATTATAAGGCTGTTATATTAATATCGATGCATGTGCAAGCGCACCGACAACTAATTCGTAAATAAAGATATAAAATAACTTTGAGCAGCAATTTTCTCATTGTCGCGTCGAGCAGATTTTTTTTCGGCAGAAATTATAAAAACTCGTAAAAAAGCTTAATGCCTTGGAAAATATTATTTCGAAAGATAGAGTTGAAAATGAAATCTTAGCACGAATACGAGCTGGAAAGTAAATTATGCGATTTTTGTTATGGACAAGACTTTAAAAGAATTGAAAAATGCGCAATTGTCAATTCCAAATACCGCTGAAGTGCCTTTGAGTGCTCAACCATGGTAATGCAGGTGACACCGTCGAGAAAACGAAGTAAGCATAAAAGTGGAATAAAACCCTTAAAATGATGCGATTAGTTCTCAGTTGATGTAGTGGTGCGCAAATTTTCAACAGGCTATTCTGAAGGCAAAGTGTCAGCTGTGCAAAGTTACAAGTGAACTATTGAACAAAATCAACTCATTTTCGTTAAAGTTGCACGCTTTCGTAAAGCCGGCATAAATTTGAGCAAATTAATTTCCGCTGGGGGAATTAAGAGACCTCGACTAATTCAAGCCACACCAAAGTTCATTAGTATATATTATATCTTTTAATAGGGACTGTATAAGTGTCGTTTTACATACAGTTTAACGACGAAAGGCAAATTTTCGAATGAACGAAAATTTCCAAATAATTTTCTCAATAATTTGATCTAGTTAACCTTGCTTAAAGATGCAATGGTAATTTAGTATATTAAATGCTATATATTTATTTTATTTATTTCTGAAAACTCCGAATGCTCCGAAACAGCTTGATATGACCTCTGTTTTATGGATCACAACAATCAAAAGCACTGCAATCACAAACACTCAGTGGTAACTTACGCAGAATAGTGGTAACTTACGCAGGCGGAACTTAATTCCTCGATTTTTGTATTATATGGCCAATACATGCAGGAAAATGAGGCAGGCACAATCAACGAAATGATGGAAGTAAAACTCTCGCAGGAAAACACAGTTTATCTAAACTTGGCAAAAGGATATCCCATACCCAAAAGCGAACCCCAGCCCTCCAGATGAGAACCGGTTATCCAACCACCAGACAATGTCGGAGAAACCATGTTTACGGTAGCGAATACGTAAACATATCTAGAAGGGTAGATTTTGGATTAATAACATTTAGTTTCTATACATATGAATAATCGAGTTTGTTTGCCTAGTGTTTACGATGATGCACCGATGTATACCTCACCAGAAGATGGCGTTACCCGTTGAAACCATGGTCACGTCTCAATAAAAATTCTGTGGAAAAACAAAGTTTAAATATTATTCATCCAAACCTTTCAGAAAATTTCACAAGTTATCGCGGGAAACCACCAACTTTCTTAAGGATCGTTTTTTTTTTTGGTGAAAGCAAACGTCTTTTAATTGAATTTTTGGCATACCAAACTGTTTTTGGGATCTAGACTTTCTGATTGTCAGAAAGTGTGGAGTAATGGCTGCCACAATGACTTGGGTGCCAATAACAAGCTTCTCCACGATGTTCCAATTCCTCGTTACCATCTATGTTTTGACCCGCAAAAAGTAAAGTAGAGGTCTCTACGGCAACTCTAATAGATATAAAAATCAGCGTTTCCACATTTTTCTTATGGTCTCGGACCTACTCCCGGGTCGAGGGTCGAGTTAAAATCATTCCTAAAGCTCGAGGCAAACCCTAGTTACCTATTAAATTGTCTCCTTTCTCAGAAGTAACTAAAATTCGCGATTACTTTTCCTAATTACTGTAGCGACTCAAGTTACAAAGACTGCCGAAAATCTTCTTCGTCCGGCCCACCCATGATAGTTTCGGCATCGAGGAGAGGAAGAAACGTGTTGTTAAGTGACGCGGTCGGTCCCCAAGGTGACGAGCAGCAATGCGCTTTGTTCGCTTTTGCTCTCTGTTCTCACTCCATCCTGTCTCACAAGAGCATCCGTTCAACTAACTCTTCCCCACCGCCACGGCGTCGGCCGGCGTTGCATTCGCCCGAAGAATCACGCCCGGTGATTTGTAACAGAGGCGTGCGGGGGCTATGTTGGAAGGCCGGGACGCTTTGGAATTCACGTTCATTCCCAACTGACAAGTTTATTGGAGAAGATCTATTTAGTCGTGGAAGCTAGATGCTTCCGGATAGCAGTAGATTGCGGGCGGAAGGCAGTTGGCGACACGGTGGGAATTTATTGGAATGACCCCCCACTCAATGGGATTGAAGAATCTGCAGTGGTTATGGAAATCGAATAAGAATAATTTTGAAACGTATGCATGTTTTATCTGACGTCCTTATCTACTTAAAGCATTGGCATCAAATAATACTCTTTCGACATCTGTAAAATATTTCGACGCAGTCTTAATTCGTACATATTTTCAATGGTATTATCAAATATTACCACAATGCACCCGTAAATCCTAAAGGCGAAATGCATTCTCCACTTCCAATCATAAGGAAAAAAATAGTATAAATACGAGTTACTCGGCTTTGAATATATAAATGGTATGACCAACAACCAAAAATCAGTCCCAATTTATCCTCGATCTGTAATACTTAATATATTATATATTATTAATAATTCAAAAGAGTAGTTATAACTTGAGCAAAAGTTTTTCTGTCCAAAAACTCCTTCTTTTAATATTTCAGCTTCAATTTAGTCGTCGTCTTTATTCCTTATTTATCGGGTATTATCCGTAAATTGCTGTTATTATTTTATAAGCATGAATATGTAAAAGGATATTTCAGGGATATATTTTAGCGAAAATATATACGCATATATCTTGATGTATGTTCCCCATCACCATGCTGAAAATTTCTCGAAAATAAGTCATATATCAAAGAAAACGTATTTCAGTGAAAGTATAATGGAGCATTTTGGTTAAACCTATAGTTTTATCGCAAAATGAAGTCATAAATTACATCATCTCGCCAAGGGTTGAATTACTCCTACCGTCCACGACCTCCTAGCTGGCCTATATATATAATATAGCAGAGGATTATCGTTCATTTTGATCTGTAGCACTCCGCAAATGGATTGGACGAATGCAGACTTATTATTTATGCATGCATAAATGTGTTCATTAAAATTCATCACTAGGTGCGGCTGAGACTATAATTCACTAATGGCTGCGTTCGCACGGTCACCGTCATTCGCAAGAGCCACGCCTCCATCATGCTAACGTATCGCGAGATTCAAATCTCATTGTGCCCTCGGGTGATTGCGTTCCCTAAACTCGGTAGTTCGGAATAGGATTCTGATTCAACCACTCGCCACTTACTCTATTGGGGCTAGAGTTCCACCCCTGCTACAACCCCTCCTCCGTTCTACCGTTCTACTCGCCTCCGTATGGAAATTGCAAAAATTGGTCGTATTGGCAACTTTGTTGAATCGTTTTCTTGATGATTTATTTACACCCATTCAAAATAGGCCTGTCATAATGCAATTATTCTTATTGAGACGGCAAAAGATGGTGTAAATTCGAATATTTAGGTATATACATCCGTCACAAAGTAAGAAGGAAGATATAAGTAATGAAGAAGAGATAAGAAACCACCTTCAGGCATTTAGTAGGCATATTATGCAGAGTGACAATGGAAACTTTTCAGACAGCTTCACAAACATTTTGCATAGAATTTACAATATGTATTTCCAATGTTGATTTATTCGTGGAATATTATCATGTACTCACCCGTTTGTTTTTCACAATACACTACTCCGGTGATTTTTGTTGAAAACCTTGTTTTATTTGTTTTGGGAATAATATCTTTGAAGGTTCGCAATAGGTGAGACTTAAAATTGCTCCCGCACATATTTCTACGAGATACTCAGCAATAACATTTTCAAATGATTTTTTCAGGTTTTGGCCGTACATTTTTGTATGCTCATTAAGACATTTCCCAAATAAAAACGCAATGGCCGCTAAGCATGAATTAAATAGTATGGTACAAACAAGATGAAATAAAATGTTTATCGTGACGTAAATTTTACATTCCAACCATGCTGATGTACGTGAACGTGTTTAATTTAAGATACTACGGAAGAGGTTTTATTCTCTACTTTCTATGTGCAACGAGTCGTATTTATTTATATTCTTTTCCCTCTTTTCCCGTGCATAGGTACGAAACAACGTGGTAATTCTTTTTGCATTGCCAATTGTGTGAAACTATGAAATAGAATGAGAGTCTCTTTAAATATGTCATTTTTAGATGACCAGGTTTATTTTTATAATACAAGTGCATAAGGGGTTTTGTGACTCAGCTTTATTACATTGACTTCACAGCAATTTATAATGTGCGTAGGTGTCCTAAGCATCAGATTTTTGTCCACATTACATTGAATTCCTATGGTAGATGTCAAATTTAATCAATTATCAATGAAACGTATTCAGTCCTCCTTGTGAAAAATTAATGGTTAATCTTCTATAACCTTCTATAGACACAACTTATCTCTGTACCGCCTCCTCCGTATAAAATCAAGACATTGAAATTAAAATTCATAGGAATTCTTAATGAATGACAATCAAGTTCCCAGGCCTCAATCAAATGGCCCCAGGATCGAATCCCGGTTGAAGCCAATAGTCACCTCCAATTATATTCTTGTAATACGAGGATGTGCGGGGAAAATATAACTCCTCCCCCTAGTCTGGATGTATTTACTCTCACGCCTGACCTATCCGAAAAAAACTTCATCTTGAACTAGTAAAATTTTGTAACCTCGCACCTTTTGCAACTTATATGTGAATAAACTTGACCCTCAACTACATTTTTTACCTTTTGCGTTACCCGGTCCATCTTGTCTACGGTTTAAGTCATATCGCACTGAGAGAATTACATCAAATTTTAACTCGTTTTTCATAAAGTGAACCCTGATTACCTTATATATCACTCAGCGTCAAATCTCTTTATATGCCAAAATAATACATTTTTACCCCAGCTCATAATACTTTACGAAACGTACGAAAAACAATCAATGTTTCGCAACACATTTATATTCTCTAGGAGAGGGTAGTAACAATTTTTGTGAATGATTCATGGTTTCTGTTGGAAGATAAATAACTCATATAATTTTCTTTTTCTTTTCAGGTAAGATATTCCCAGCCATCCCATTAAGCAAAATGATTGATGGGTGAGTTGATGATACCTGAGATCAATTGAATATCTCAATTTTAATCAATGATGTCGCAGTAATGCCACTCCCTCGCCGTTATGTATGAATTATTATTTTCATAAAAATATCAACTGCATTTTTGTTTCAGAGGAAGCTTAGAGAACAGATATTTTTCTGCATCAATGCTAATTTCTTTTACCGGGCTGAAATACTGCAGTACGATTGTTCTGTTGCAGGGGATATCAAAGGCAGTAATAGTCTGTTACCGCTAAGTTTTTTTAATTGATTGTACAGAAAGATAACTTTTCATTTCAATTGACCGTGCTTACAGTTATTGAGGATTATCATAGAATTATTTATAAATGATGTGACAAATATGACAAAGAGGACAACAGTGTTATATTCAATAGTATTATATTATGTACAATAAATTATATACAATAGTGAATACGCGTCAAGTAGGGTAAGCTATTATTAAAGATGACGTGAATAATATGTGATATTATTCACGTCATCTTTTTTAAATCCTAATTGATATCTATTATCGGTCTACTACACCAAACCCTTTTTTTATTATACTTATTTATGAGGTTGTTGAAATAAATACTTGCAATTTTCAACGATTATGAAATGTTTTACGAACTTGGTTTCAATGTTATTCCATCATTTTCAAGGTGAGAATGTGGTAACATAGTATAATAACCTTTATGATCGTGGAAACTTGCAATTATTTGTTTTTATATGGAATTATTCCACTAAATAACCCTTGAATCTTAGTATTTTATTCTTTCTGAGGTTGTTGAAAGTCAGCCGCACTTAAAATATTAGAAGATGACGAAAGTTATTGCAAATAGCGATATTGAGGTTGTTGATTCGTCGTAGGGACAGTATGTTAACCCTTTGCTCAGGCAATGACTCGTGTGAGCACCCATCATGCAATCTCCCTTCCCTCCCGTTTCCACTCCATTTAATGCGGCCGGCGATCTTCAATTTTTTTTCCTCCATCACCTCCACTCTCCATTCCTCATCTTCCCCTTCCTAGCAACCATGGAACGCATCAATCTCAATCTCCAATCAAGAATTTTAATTGGAACATCAACTCGGGGAGCAGGGAATCTGAAGAGACGGGAACACAGCAAGGAGAACGCGGGATGCGTGAATTTTTTTCTCCGGATCTTCCTTCTCCGTTCTTTTCCCCAATCGCAACACTTCCTCTTGGACACGCGGCGTGGAGATAGGCACGCAGGAGGACTTCTGGGTGTTTTCGCGCTGCTGAATCTGCTCTGCGTTTGCGCAGACGGTATGCCCACCCATCGTGGCTATTCCAGTGGCTTCAGTTAATGAGCAGAGGTCCCGGGATCAAACCGTTCACCGCACTCCCTAAGTCAGCCCCCGCTTCGACAGACGACGTTTGAGTTCGCGTCACCCTACCGAGGAATTTGCGAGTCTCCATCTGCAAATACAGTGGAGATATTATGCAAAAACGAGAAGAAAAGTGTGAAAGAATAATCCTCGTGATAAGATTTTAGTTAATATTCATAACAACTTCAAGCGAACGTCCGGTGATGTGTTTGAATTATTCATCAGCCCCTTTTATGCATAAAATCTTGAGAGTAACAAACGGGGAATGTAAAAAGTTCCATAATAATCACAATGTTGCTATTTTTTCATCAAATATACATACAATAATATTTTATACCAAAATCCACCGTCTCGTCTATATTGGAATTTATATTTTTAATTTCTCATTCATTTTTTTATTTTGGTGCATCTCGAAGGGTATTTTTACATTAATTTCGTAATTCAAGCATGTGATTTTTTTATACTTACGGCATAATTTCGGTTAAAAAAGCATGTCGTTTACTAAGAAATTCATATAAATGACTGATTTCAAGCATGCAAGTATTCATGAGGTATTTCTTCACTTAAAACCCTCAATGGATACAGCCTCACACCGATTGGTTCAAGAATGTTCCAATATTTATACGATCGTTCGTGAGGTTTTTGTGCAACGCTTACGATTTTCAGCAGTTAACGGAGTGAGTTATAATGTAGTTAAGGGAAGAATTTTGCGTTCATTTGCTAGAAAGGAGTGTGGAGGTTGCCCTACACAATTTTGCACTGCGATGTGCGGTCGATGAAAGGTTTTTTCACGCGCGATCATAATGCGGAGTCATCTTTGTCGGAACCCATTCCCACTACCACCTAACGATAGAGGCCTCGCAAGTGATCCTCTAATGGGCTTAAAATTAGCCCAAATGCACGTCGCCAGATTCTGCTTTCCCAACTTCACTCATTCCTTCCATTCAGCTTGCATCTTACAATCATCTTTTGACTGAACCAATTGAAAACATTTTGTTCCTGGACTACACATCTGTGCACACGTCCCTTTTATGTAATTTATGAAACTTTGTTTGATTGGCACAATGCATAACTGTCTTTAATAATTCATAATGATTTCAAAGTTTTGTTCTCATATATTATTGATAGGTGGTCATGACTATTTACTTTCATTGCTTCCAAATAGAGATACAATCCGGAATATATACCATCACATATTTGTATTACTATAAAGAGAAGTTAGTGTAACATCCAAACTTTTCCAAAATTACGATTTTTTACAAAAAAAAGAAGTTTTAAAGTATAAATATAGCGTTAAAATTTCGTTTTTATCATTTTTGAGAAGTTTTTCAATATATTTATACATTTTTTGTCCTTATTTATTCAATACAGATATACCCAATTAATGGTACATATATTTTAATGCAGTTATTTTTGTAACTCCATAATATTAAGTACTAGAGTTGTTATCCTCATTTTGATCCATTCTTTGACATTCTGCGAAAATTTCTTGAAGCCATTAAGTTCTCATCCCTATCCCACAGGGCTAGTGCCGGGGGCATTAATTATTATTCCTGCATTGATTAGAAACGGCTCTTTGAGACGATTGTCATGTCAAATCCTATGCACATGCGATGTAAACGATGGCATAACATGATCCATTAAAAGCTTTGGCATTTAAAAGTAGGTCTTTGATCCTGATGCAAACCGCGTAAATGAATCAATTCTAAGGTATCAGATCATGAGATCAATTTCTCATCACGGCGGCATTTTCTTCGTGCACAAGGCAATATCTGCCATTAATAACCTGCCATCTTGTATGAGCGGAAACGCAAATTGAATTCACCGCAAATATCAAGTATTTTTTTCCTTTCATTATCCAATCAATTCAAATCAGATTCCATCTGCAAGAGAGTCTTATACATTACCGTTTGATTTGGTGAAAAAAGACCTTCGCTAGATTGTTTTTGTTGGTTGAAAATTGAGTTACTGGTTACTCTCCCTAACTAAATGTAAAAGCTTACTAAAATTAGCCGCCTATTTCTAAAACTTTAAGTTTAATCAGTTTTTCAATTTTTATGCAAAATATTTTAGAAAAAAATCATTATACTCATCATTCTATGTGAAGAATATTCAATAGAAATACCGTATATCTTTGACACTGAAATTGGAATTTTTTTTAATTTAGGCTATGAGATTTTTAGCTGGTATCAATATTTGAGTCTTTCACAAAAATATTGGATGAGTTAATAATAATGAGGCTATCTAAATTTGGAGGAATTAAATTAATTGATTTACAGGATATTTGTTGAATGTATCATCTTCAATGTGGTTTCAGCCAGTAGTCTTATGTCGATGCAGAAACATTGAATTGTTATTGTACTACTGGTTGCAAATGTTATAAAACCTAAATCTTATATGTTGCTCACATTATTTAATGTGATATTTTGCATGCAATTATATTGCAGGGCTCCAGGGTCCAGTATTTCAAAACAGGATAGGGTTCGTTGCATGGTGAAGGATCCACGTTAATGCACCATCCCGTAAAACGTGATGTTCGAAATAATCATATTTACTTCAATGAAGGCACTGAATTCGTCCTTTGATCTATTCTTACTCCATTTTTCTACTAGCCATAATTCGTTTCTTTAAATTATAATGCATTAAAATATTTAACTTAATACCTTCAGTAACTCCACCCAACCTAGTTCATTTTAATTTGGGCGCTGTGGTCACGCTTGTGTGATTACGGTGTTCAATTTATTTTTAAATATTGGTGTCATTCCTATTGCTAATATTGATGATTTTTTTTAAACTTTGAGTAGATTTGCTTTACTGATTTTGCCTCAAAATATTTAAATAAACTAAATGAGTATTAGGTACCTACTTAAATATTCCTTCACCATTTAAAAAAGTATTTTAAAAAATAACACGAAGATGGCAATATTCCACAAGTTTATTGTCCGTACAACGCGTTTCGACCGTTAGGTCATTATCAAGTACTTGATAATGACCTAACGGTCGAAACGCGTTGTACGGACAATAAACTTGTGGAATATTGCCATCTTCGTGTTATTTTTTAAAATACTTAGAATGTCATTCCACTACATAACGCCTGCTTCTGTTACTTTTATTCCTTCACCACTTTCATCGTTAACCTTGTGCATAGTATAAAAACTATTATTTTACCGTATATATAAAATTAACCATTTAATGCACAAATAATTTTTGGCAAATATTATTTTCTGAGAGGAAAATGTCGCCTTCATTGAGTTAAGTATAATTTTTGCTAGTATAGCCATTTATGCACGTGCTCTTTCCTATTTTCAAAATTTGTTATTAATGTTTACGAAAATGTTTACTTTTTTCAATATTTTTAACCCACATGACTTCCAATTCATGAGAATTCATGGCTAGATGCTGAAAAATAGCGCAGCTGTGTCCACCCGTCTTTTCCGAGAAATTAGCTCACCGCTAGGGCTGCAGTGTCTACTCCAATTCCATTAATTTTCCTATGGAGCTCAAGCAGACATCTTAACGTCATGGACAGGAAGTGCTAAATTTTTGAAAACGCGGAGACCGCAAATACGTACGTACAAGATGAAATGTGCGAATTCGAAGATGAAATAGGATGAGGGTTGCGAGTAGTCCAGGGTACAAGTTTAAGATTAAATTGGGTCTTTCACACACAACTAAAATATCAGTACATTGACATATTTCGGTTGATCGGAGTAAAATGTATGCCACAGGTAAAATAAATTATTCCTCATTCAGACATTCTCTCACAAGCTTAAAATATTGAAACACGAATGTTGCCGCCCTTTTTTCATGAGTTGGTGATGCCATTAGAATTCTGGGAGCTTTCACTACGGGAAGAAATCACTCATTAGGGTTTAAAAAACAATGAACCTCACGATATGTATGAAAAATACCTAGAAGTATTCGATAATTCATGACTGCTCCGCATGACCTCGTTACGTCATTAACTTGTCTGCAAGTAGCCTTAGAGCTATCTTCGCGAGCATATTCGGGTATACCTATATATTTTTCAAGTTAAATAAAAAAGACATAAAATTTTCGTTATAGTAATTCTAGTCTCAGCTCTCATTCCATTCCTCTTGAGTTCCACTTTCTCATGAAGCAAAGTTTTTTTATGAGACTCAATTTTAACCCAATAAACATCTTTGAAGCCCACTTACAGAATTCAAAGTCAGTAGTACTTTTATTTGTATAGTATAAACTGCAAAGATGTAAGTAATAATAAAAGCAACTGGCGTTAACCTATCAGTATTATTAATTTTGGATCATGACACCTCCTGGAGATGATGGAAAAGTATTCCATCAACACATCCACATTTACATAATACACTAGGTTCCATATCTACAGTATTCGGCAGGGGATCTCCAATCACCAGCATACAAGATAATCCCCACATTTACACCTTACGGTTATAAAAATAATGCATATAATAGAAAAATTATAGCAAACTCATGCGAAGGAAATATTGGCAGTAATTCCTATACTATATAAATGAACTACGGAAAACCATAAACATGCGATGAGTTGTCCAAGCTAGTGAAACCATTATTTTGCTATCAAGACAACGTTGTTATATCTTATAGTATAAGGGAAGAATGGAATTTCAAATCTCTCTGTTTTTTCAATGTTCTTAAAAAATTTCTCCTAGTGATCACGTCCACCATAAGTCGACGGTAAACGAAAGACAATGCTCGCGTCACATTAAAATTTTTTCTTCGAATTTACTCAGTAAACATACCCTATACTTTGCTCTACGCTCCTGTAAAGATTCCCATCCTAACTTGCCTAGCATATTGGAAACACTGCCTTTTTACAGTCTTTATATCAACTCACCAACCTGTCTGTTTGTCTGGTACAAATCTTGTAACTGAAATTTGACTCACTTCCTGTGAAGCAAAAACGCTGAAAATTTGCACACTTCTTCATTTCCGATGACAATACATGAAAATATAACTTTTTCTCTCCAACCCCCCTTTAACCACCCCCCAGTCAACCTATAGCCCCCCAAAACATGTTTTTGATCAAAGAAGTTCCAAATGGTCGATTTTCGTGTTTTGCGACCACAGTAAAAGTTATCCACCATAAAATTTCCCATCGACTCAGCCCTAGCTTGGGGGATTCGTCTTGCTTTACTCGGCGAGACCCCCGCTTTCGAAAATTTTTCAAAGTCCCTCCGTCGCACAGTGGGGCCAAATCTATAAA
Organism: Ischnura elegans; assembly: GCF_921293095.1. Classification (NCBI taxonomy): domain Eukaryota; kingdom Metazoa; phylum Arthropoda; class Insecta; order Odonata; family Coenagrionidae; genus Ischnura; species Ischnura elegans. The sequence continues at coordinate 87,144,210 of NC_060254.1, read as the reverse complement.
AGGTGGCCATAATTAGAAAAATTAAAGTTCGGGGTTATGATTTATTTTTACATGGTTGGGAAGACACTTATTTGAGCTGCTGAGAAATAAGTTCGAAAAGCAGGTAAGTGTGCACCTCTTCGTAAAAATCACTTTCAAAGTGACAGTTGCGCTGCTGGGATACATATCCTCCCTCTCGCTTCGAAATACCATCATCTTCTAGACTCCTCCTCAGCTACCCAATTGGCTAAATTTAAAATTTTAAAAATAGAATCAACGCAGCAATGTGCATAGATAAAAAATGTTGCTTTACCATCACATTGAAACAAAATTAAAATTATTATTAACATAAGTATTAACCAATAAATTGCACAACTTTTATTCAAAAATAAAAATACGAACATCATTAAGTTATATTGCAGTGCTCTGCAGTGCTCTTATATAGTTATATTATTGTAGCTACAACTCTCGGCTATCAAAACAAAAAAAAATTAACCGCCCCAACCCGCCCCTTCGTGAATTAATGAAGAAATACGTAAGTAACCTCCAACCGTATGGACGCCGAAGCGCGCAGCTCGTTGACACGCTGCATGCAAGAGGGAGCACTTACTTTATAATCAGCGTAACAAAATGAGTTCTTTTGCAATAAATTGACGCAAAAAAGACGCAAGACAAAGTATATACAATGTTGATGCTATAATATCTCGTCCAGTAAAGAATGATATCCCTAATGTAGTTTAACCACGTTGCATGCATGGATTCGAAATTTCGAATGCTGCTTGCAGGGGGCTTTCAGAATGTAAGTTAAAACCTGACAGTTCTGCAATACAAACGCTAAAAAACTGGTGGAGGAGCCTAAGAATTAGACGGATTTAAAAAGGAGCTTAGTTTAAACCGGCCAAAGCAGGTGTATGGTAGCAGTAATGACGACAACACAGCTTGAGAACTCTGAAATTTCCGCCAATATAACAGGCCTCAATTTGGAGCTTCTTCAGAGATTTAATACTGTTTTGCAAACTGTCTTCTGGCTATAGAATAAATATAGATATCTGCAAAGTGCATTCTACCTAAACAGCACGGCTATTGTTGAATTATATCATTGGTTTTGCATTCCAACAATGTTTACCCTAAATACTGTTGCACGAAAGGAATGCCATACAAAATTCATTGTTACCAATCGGAAAAATGTCAGAGGAAGCGCAGGAAGCGTGCAACAAATTGTTGAGGAAATTCAGGGAAGATTATACCCGAAAGTGCTCCAGGAAAAAACTGGAGTGGACTTGGTCGTGAGATTGATGTTACATTCTGACTCGATTATTTTAAGTCAGATTGTGATGCGGTCCAAGTCATCGACAGTTTTATGTTCCCCAGCCATGAATATTTTGTAGGAATCCTACCTGATAGAATCAGAATCTTCATCGGAATCGGTAGACGATTCTTTGGATGGAACAAAGTCTGGTTTAAATTTGTGTTTACGTTTATAAGCCTGTGTGCGCAGCTCTTTTCATATTCAACGTAGAAAACCTACTATACAATAATGTGTAATGCAAATGTGTTTGTTAACGTTTTATATATTCTTATAAAGAAATTTAAGTTATTAGTTTTCATTTAATACTCAGAATAATAAGTGGGTTTATTCAATAATGCAGTTTTGTGCTTAGATAATTATTCAAGGGACGAATTAGAGACGGATTATATTTAGTGTTTGCATTTTTTTAAGCGAGTGGTCGCGGGCCTGTTCATATTCTACGCAGACTGACTGTTATACAATAATGTTTATAATTTCTTTGCTACCTTTTTATGTTCCAGGATATATTTTTAAGCCATAAGTATGTATACATGCTTATAACGTGTATATTAAGATACATGTAACAATATCGGAAATTAATTCGTTTAGAATGTTTGAAAATTAGAAATAGCCATAAAATGATGATATTTATTTAAAATAATTCATAAAATTATTAATCGATTGCCTTAAAGCTTTGAAATACATGTCATATAATTTTCAAAATCAGTTTCATATTCGTAATATAATATAGTTAAAAATATTCCCCCCTTTTTACTGGACATAAGGAACAATTACTGTCTTCTTTTAGCAAAAATTCCATTTTTTTGACAAAATATAAATTTTCTTTATATTTCAATATCATATTCGGAATTAGCGACCTCGAAAACTTTTACATTCCAAATTTCATACAGATTACATGATATTGAATAATTATGACCACCTTTTAAGCATTTGGCCCCACTGTGCGTCGTCTCGGGTCCGGCTTCGGACTTGGAAAAATTTCGTCCGAATTCCGTCGTCCCAGGTCCGGACTCTGGACTTTGAAATTTTTCGGCACTTAGATTTTTTTCGAAAATCGTCAAAAAATTTTTCTTCCCTTCGAGCGCCTGCAGATTCGTAGTAATAAATATAGTGACTTTTTTAATACGTCACTTTTGGTTTTTCGGGGTCACTGAGTTTTTTTGCTTTGTGTCATATATAAACGTTGCTCATCCCCTGTAATCTAAATATAAAGGCTGGTTTTTAAAAAAAAAATTTTATAAGAGCTTATTTATCACAACAACGTATCACGAATCTGACCACTCTGCCTTGTGCTCTATTATTTTTAGCTAACAATCAGTCCTACTTCATAAGGGTTCCACACGCATACTCCAAGTGAGGCCTAAATTGAGTTAAGTAGCTCATCTCTTTCACCTTTCTTTGGCATTTGCCGAGAATTATTTTTGAACAAATCTCAGATTGGCCTTCCCACATTCTTCACGTATGCTTTTACTTAACGAGAGATTCCGGGTAATGGTAACTCCCATAAATTTTATGTTGGGAGATATCGAGGAGCTGATTCAGTCGGAAGCTCAAGAATTATGTATTTAAAAAAAAGAATCTTTTTATTGTTAATTATAATGTATCATTCATGGCTATTAGTTAACTTATCAAAATTTCAAAACTTTAATAAAATCATTGAGAATTTATTTAGGGAAACTTTCGTTAAAGTATTTCATGAATAGCACTTTGAAAAGTGTTCTAACTATGCAAAAAAGATCTACCCTCCATGAAGGGATGCTCTGTGTTCACCACTAGTGTTCCGAAGAAACTATGCTCACACGTCCGATAAAAGGTAGAAGCTAAGTCTGGTCATGTTCGTAGAGGATTTGTGTGTTCAAAATGATTGACCTTGGCTCCCAACTCTGGAAGCTGTATCCAGTCCTGTCCTTTACTAGTGGCAGGCATTTGAGTTGTAGGGAGCACGTGGCAGTGCTGAGTGCATTTGTGTGTTCCTGCTGATGCATTTTCTTCCTTCCATCTCCCTAGCCAACCCTCTTCAGCGGCATTATCCGAGGTGTAGATCTGAGAGCTGAACGGGCGGGTAGGGTTGCAACGTCCAGCTCCTGGAATTAAACTTCGGAGGAGTAGTAGTGAAAACTTCTGCTCAATATCTGAGGTTCATTTTTTAATCTTCTTACTTCCCTTCCTTACTTCATGGGAAATTAGTCTTAAAACATTACATTTGATAAATGTTTTTTGAAAATTTCCCGGATAAATATAACAATGGTTGACGCAGTCGTTGAAGTCACTTTGACATGAGTGCGATCTACTCCACTAAATTGTATTAATATTGATTGTAATTTCCTGAGCTGCTGAATGTATTGCCTTCAAATCTTCGCTTTTTATTATTTTAGTAGTTGTATCGCTACAATTCATCAGTGAATTAGTTATTATGTTAGCCATTAAAGCCTCAGATCTCATGTTACTGAATCAAAAACAAAAGGTAGTTTACAGATGGGCCTGTAAAACAAGCAGAAAGTGATTCACTGTATATTTTTCTCAGAAAAATAGTCTTATTTATTTGTGTTAATGCTGTTGAATTACAAATGCTCATTTCTTGTCAGCAGTCTTTCCGAATGGAATCGTTTCGGATTTTTTTCACCTTCTTTTAGCTGGCCATGTCATATTAACCTGTGTAGCTTTGAATATCTACTCGTCCTATTTTTGTACCCATCTCCTCTCAACTGTATCCTATCCTCTTCCCCTGTCAGCCACTTTGCTTTAAGGAAACATGAGTGTTGCGTGTCTTTGAGATAGTAGTGGTTCCTGGTGGGAGTCAGGAAATATAATCCCTCTCTTGTAGTACGTGAGTGGTCATAAACCTAGTGCCGTGTTAAGTGCGCCAAGAGAATGTAATGGTTTGGAAATGGATGTACCTACAGTATCATACTGAGCTTCCTTGGCAAAATGTAAGGGAACTTCGTGTATAGTGTCCATATTCATAAAGTTATCTTCAGGAAATGCCCGCTTGATCTCATATTAATGCTCTCGCAAGTTATATGCATGACATAAAAATTGAGACGAGGAGTCATCCGATCGTATTTACGCCTTCAAATGTCATTGTACTCATAAAATACATCCATGATACATTATAAGAGATGAGATAAGCCATCGACACGATGGAGTTCAAATAAATGTCCCATAAGTTCTGGATGCCATGGCGTGATTTTAAGCACAATATGTCGTAAGGCGAAGTTCCCGTTTTCACGTTGGGAAAACACAGCCAAGTCGCCCCGCAAATTCTGAGACATTACTCAAGCGATGACCTCTCCGCAACTTCCACTCTCAAAGGGCTCCCTTTTAATGCGTTTACTTTTCTGCTTTTCAGAGTACCTACGACAGATTTTACAGGATACGAAACTCGTCACATAATGGAATTCCTCTGGTATATGGATCGAGATGGGTATCAGACTCATGCTGCATGAACTATTTTACGTTCCGCGCACCCATCTTTCATTCGAGATAACTTTATTGCAATATAAATCCAGCCTTTTATGCACTACACCATCCGTGTCGCAGAGAGCGTCATATGAAGCGACCATTGTCGCAGGAATTGCTTGCAATTTCTTATCATCGGGGGGTCCTATTCAAGAATGTTCTCTTGAGAAAGGCTGGTCCAAAGGCAATGGAGAGTGAATGGTAGAAGCTATGCAAGGAGCGGGATAGAGAATTCTACGTGTGTAGTGCAAGAAAATAGCGATCGCGGTTGCATTCATGGTTTTATCTTCCTTCCCTTGCTCATATAGCTTGAAGTTTTAAATCAAAGTAGTTTCATCATAACCATCAGACAAAAATGATGGCATTAGTATTAAAGCGGCTCTCGCGTCAATTTTCTAGTGGTAAAAATTTTTTCTATCACATTGTTCTATTACTAAACAAAATATTTATCAGAGTATTAAAATGTAAAGGAACGACTTACCTGGGCAGAGGAATTGAGATGTGTATGTATGTGCCAATTTGGGCGACCTGCCTTTGCTTTAAATATGGTTTAAAAGATAGTGTTTAAAATATAAATGTTACCTAATCAAGCATTACGGTATGCCCGTTCATAATAAGTAATGAATAACAATTGAAAATTTACAACCAAATAGCTACAGTGTGCTTTGAAATTGTTTTGGTTGACGCGCTTAAATGACTTTTTGTACTCCATCCGAAGCGCATGGAAAAAAAGACGAGCATTCTCGCCATCCTTACGCAATGTGTCAATACCCTCAAGCTCTTGATGTAATCACAGAATGTCTCGCAGTTATTTTCTGAACTGAGTTACTGTAGAAAGCTAATAATGCAGCGATAAAAACTATGGACTTTCCATTATCCAGGTGAAGCAAATAGTGAACGAATTACATGAAATGAATGCCTGTACTTAATTTATTTTAAAGTAATAAGGGTTGTAATGTGTTAAAAATGCTAAAAATATTTTTATTTGTTCATTTCAAACATCATTACAGTTGGATAGATCAGGCGAGTCTTCAATTTAAATGTGGAGAAATAGAATGGCTTTGTGTGAGTAAAAGTATCACGTAAAGATACACTGATTACTGATATATTGGGAACGAGTGATAAAATGTGCACCCGAGAACGATGTGATGCATTTTAAGGCTTAGGCTGTTACAGGCAGATTAGTAGTGGAAAAATAAAAATCTAACAAATTTATTCAAGGATGACAGCTTCTTTTGGGAAAACATTGATAAAAAACTGTTCAGTATAAAACAACCGTCTACGCGTTATCTTAATTTCGTACTTTTCGTTTCCTTCTTAAATGCAAATGCTCTGAATGCTTGATGGCAAACAATCCGAAGGTTAAAATAATTAAGGCGCAGCATACATCCATAGTGTTATTAGATAATTTTCCCTAATCCAGGTCGACTATCGTTGAACGCCACTTGAAAATAAATCAGCCATGCCTATCGAATTGTCTTAACAGTTAGTCAACGGGAAAGATTGTATATCATGAGGCTATAATTGGCAGTGATCTGAGATAGTGAAAATGAAAACCCGATCCTACCCAATAAATACTGAGTTTTAAGATGTAAGCCCATCAGTGCGTATTTTTTCTTAATAGTATGAAGAAAGAATAAGTTTCACTAAACCGTAGCATCATTAAGTCGTGGGCAATTCACATGAAAATATCACTGTGCAATTGCAGTACTTCGTTCATTATGGTAAAACTACACCGAGTAACGCCGGAAACTGTTTCGTTTTTATGAATATTTGTTACGACTCAAATGCAGATTTACTTTTTATAAACTTCCCAGCACTTTGTTTACAATTTAGCGAAGCTTTTACAGCAAGGCAAATCTGTTTCCAATTAGTATTTCTTAAAGTTTTGAGCTCTGTGGAATGTTATTTTACTAGACAAAATGGAAATTGAATGCTCTCTTATGTATCAAGAATCACCACGGCTTCATTTTTACAAAACGCTTTATTTCGCAACATAGGTTAGGAGTACCGGCTATCAAGCCATGTTTTTGAAAAATTTAGGGCGAATCAGTGTTTTATGAATAGCAAAAAAAAATACTTGGACTAGAACCACGCTCCTTAGGATTCGAAGACTAGTTAAATTTTAAAAAATTATGGATTTAAAGTTAATATATTTTACATATAGCTTCACAGTAAAAATGCACTCACTAATAAATTTGAATAAGCTAAATATAGCTGTTCTTTGACGATAAAATTATTGAGCTTTCATATCTCTTTGAAGAAAAAGTACTAAGTGCATTTGAAAAGCAACAAGCGTTCCAGATGGCTGCTGACTTTTTTTCGCAGCAAAACTGGTGTCCATCTCCCCGGAAAAAGGATTTCGGAGCGGTCTCCGAAAATTTTTCGTCATGGGCCGGGATCATAAAGTCTCGACTCGATGACCTGTCAGAGCGATCCAAAAGCAGTTGGGTGCCGGTGACAGCGTCACTCAAAGAGGCGAATGCCCCGCCGAACTGCGTCAGATAAGAATTCCTGAGCCCGGCCCCGAAAAAAACCTCGTTGGCCCGTTTCATCTTGGGCTATTTAGCTCGTATTCGCCCACCACTAAGGTGCCCGTGAAGTAATGGAAGCAAAGCAGTCATCACGGTGGATGTAATGGGTAGGGTCCAGCGTAGTTTGGGAGACCGTAAGGTCGTGAGAATTAAAATAAAACATCACATTCTGCAAGTCCCGAAACAGGAAAGATAAGCCCAGTTTTTTTTCATACCTCGTATAATATCCTCGACCTTCGGTGAATTTTTTTCACTTCTTTTTTTCAGCTCTTCTTCGGTCTTACAATCTTGGGATTTCGGCCTCTCCCCTATCATGCCGTCGGCATGGGAATTACCTATTCAGGTGGGCCAGAAGCTCTTACTGAACATTCGGGAGCATCGTGTAAGGAGTATTAATGTAGAGCTTCTTGAGTCGATGAAAGCTTCTCTGTAACCAGCTGTGCTTTTGTAAGGGAATGAGTTGTCCGCACACTATATGTGGATTTAGATTAGAAACATCTGAAAGGTCACGTTGAGGAAGAAGAATAATTTTCTTACGTCAGTGGAGTTGAAGAAGAAGAATCATTTCTTGCGTCGCTAAACCGTTAGTTTTTTTTCTTGGCAACCGATATTTCATAGGATCACGGTTTCTCATGTCCAAGTAAACACATGGGAGTAAATCCGACTGCAGAGTTTAATTCATAAACCAAGTATGGTTTGGTGTTAAAGGAATCGACCAACAGCTAAGGTCATTTGTACAATGAGGGAAGGGTAGGAGAGAATGGTGGAGAGAAACCCGGCGTCGTCATTATATTGCTCTTTACGAAAGGCGCCTAGGGGACTACGACTTAACGTCCCATGTGGCGGACGTGTTAATTTTCGATCCCAGAAGTTCAGTGAAGGGGGATAAGAGGGAATTTTCAACCCAATTCGTTTGTCATACGTCTAGAGAGGTTAAAACATCGAGCTTAAAAAGCGAATTGCCAGTTTTCGTCCACCGTTCTCCTGCTAGCGATAAAAGTATGAGTGCCCCGAGCACCTAATGGCGGTAGGCCGAACCTCTACTTCATTCATTCATACTTCGAAACTCGGTGTGTGGGTCGAAATTACACTGTTCGTAGGTGTAGCACGAGGTCCCTCCGGTGTTTGCGTTTCATTTCGTCCTAGAGGTTTAGTTTAGTTTCGACCCGAAGTAGTTTTGACTCCGATTTCGTTTCGACCCTGAATTTAGCTCCCCGGGTTTAAATCCATTTCGTTTCTACGTTTCGCTTCTGGGAACGAAACTATTGAAATTTTACTGCTTTTGAATCTCGCTTAATTTCTATTGCCGTCCCTAGTAAGAAACCAACACTCTAGCCATCTGACCAACGCGATCTCCTTAATAAAGCAAGCACTGAAAAGCGTTACACTAGGTTCTACGTGTAAACTATGCCCCAAATAAACTCAGTTTTTTTAATGTATATTTTCAGTGAAGACATATGTCTTTGAAAAATTAGCTTGAACGCCTATAACTACTAATTGATTCACCAAGCCACGTTGGCTAACAGCCACAGAGGCTTAAGCTTGGTTGTTTGGTGTAGGCTAGAAATATTTAAAAAGTTGTAAATCTCACGCAGGTAGGCACTGCTGAGAAACAAATACTTTTCCCCTTCCGTTGCGTATTTACTCTACCATTTAAATAATATCATCTTATAGCAATGATGTATTTGGAGCAAGAATTATAACTTCCGCTAAGTCATTCTCTTTTCAAGTTTATTCAAAAGACTCAATCAAGTCGTGGTACAAATTTGGTAAAAGAGTTGAAAAGCTAGACGGCAGAATGGCGTAGCATATAGTAGCATCAGGCAAAAAATGTAAGTAGATATAAGTAATCTAAAAAAGCCATTAAATTCTTTGCAATTGCTGTTTTTAGACCTTAAATCAAATCACTTACAGTATTTTATGCGAACGCTCCAGAGATAAAACTGGTATTAACCCTTGATAACCCAATGCTGCTTCTAAGCAACATCAATGTTTAAACTTTCAGCTCTATTTAGGAGATCTAAACGAAATATTATTTTGTGGTGTAAATTTTAACGACGAAATATTTAGCTGCCAGGATAATTATCATTGAGTGAAAAGTTTTCAAGTTTTCAAAATGAAAAATCTTGAAATTTTATTTCTCCCAGAAACAGCTCTGGGTTAGAAAGGGGTGAGTGTAAGAAAACCAAATTCTGTTGATGAAAAATGAGTGTGAATACGATCAGTCTGAGATTTTTAGAGGCGGTGAAATCAAAGAGTTGAAGAGTGGGCGTGTGCACTGAGTCCTTGCCGTCTCTTATGCCTTTTCAATGTGAAAGGTGAAAACAAAAGAGAAGCGGGCGTAACTCTTCCGCGAGAGGCGCTGTCATGCACTGGTGTCGGGGTTGCGTTGTGAGCACGTGAGGGGTCAAAGCTACGATTATTGCAATAGACAATTCTCCAGTCGGCCTCTTGATGGGTTGTTATCCACTGTGCAGTAAAATGGAGAAACAAAAGCCGCCACTTGCGTCGCTGACGGTCAAAGCAAGGCGATGAGTGGACTACGATTGTTTTCTCCTCTACCTGTTCTCTATTTAGTACCTATACCATTTTTTACCATTTAGCTTTTTTTTCTTAACTATTTTTTGGTTTATTATCCATTAAATGTTATAAAATGTTGTCAAGCGTCAAATTTTTGATTTATTATTATGTTAAAAATACCTTATTAAATGAATTATTTACGTTTTCATGCTTCGATTAAATTCAACTTGATAACCGAAACTTAATTATCTACTGTAATATGCTATTTACTTTTGTTCATATGTAATTCGCTTGTAATGAATATGTTACAAACTGTATTATGTATGTAATTTGCTCACCACTTATGTACAATTTGTGCTCTTAGGGGTATTGTACCCAGAACAAATAAATATTATTATTATTATTATTATTATTATATAATGTGTATAATAGTGAGAAATAGCTTTGATAAAATGCATGCTGTTTCAAAAATCTTTATAAATAATCTAATTGTATAGCAGTGAAATACGAAATGCATTATTTAGCGAAAAAATTCTAACTGCAGCAAAGTAATTTTCTTTTATCTTATATTTAAGCTTATTCAGAAATAACAATTTAGTCGATGGATCAGAAATCCGAATTTCACGGGAAAATATGTGAAATAAAAATTATTGACCGCAATTTTTATACGCGATAATGTGACCATTCATTCAAATTTTTCAAAAGCTATTTCTCACCATTTTATACATTTATTATTTTTTTAATTGAGCACCACATACATCGGTGTTGCCATTTATGACCACGTAACTATGCATAAAGTAGAGGACAAACAAGCTATATAACAAGCAGAAACAAGAACTAAATTAGTAAAAAAATACAATGAGAATCTACAAGAACAAGCTAGTTCGGTGACGGGTAAGATAGGGAATTGCTCATTACAAATCTACTTTCAAACTAATTTTGGCACATTGCATACTAAATATAGAAAACAAATGAATCGTTGCCCACTCTTCTTTGCGCTGCGGATATTTTTTAATGCCGATAAAAATGTGCCCAAAGTGGAAAGAAATCAAGATTCAACGGCACGGACTGGTGCCTTCTCAATTTAGTCCTCTTCAGTCAAGCCATGATCTAACATTTCTACAAAATTAGAGGGTCAAAAATATTTCGTGAGGAAGAGGTATAAGTACTGTGTGAAATATCTCCGACTTGCCGTCCGGCCGGTAACCGCATTCTTGACATATATCGGAGATAAATCATGCTCACGCCTTGCTTTGTTCCCGCATACTGCAATTACCGTTCTTTTCGTGCCGATTTAGTGATTTAACTTTAATTTCCCTCTTTGAAACGTAACCTTGAACTGTATAAGAAATTCTTACCTGGTGAAAGAGTCACGTATATAGACCCTGTCGTGATACAGCGTACGCATGATAAGTAAAATGCTCGTCACAAAACAAAGCTATGATACTCAACGTCTTATCTCATGTGCTACCATTGTCAATAATACATAGTGCCTCAGTTTATTTAATATATCCGGTCCTTTATCGCCACAGGTAAAATGAAAATATAAGCCAAAAACAACCATTTAATTCAGAAAGAGCACAAAAATTACTTCACCTACTAACCAGTAAGTTACGAACCATTTATGTCGCAGCTCGTCACTGACAAAATATTGCAGGAGAACGGCTCTAACATCGAAATAGAAACAAATTATTTCCCGAAGTTTACGAATTTCCGAATATAAAATTGATATCGTCGCTTTATATAAAGTTAAAAGCTTCTGAGTTCATTCACAACGATAAGGTATCCCATTGAATTGATGATTGATGCAAAAAATATAGCAAGTTCTCATTTCGAAAGATAAAACTCGTGAAACAGAAATCGCTCCAGTGAGCTTCTGGATCGAGTGAAGCTAATAAACCCAAGCATACAAATGCCTTAATTAAGACGCATCAATTCCTTTTAATTTCCCAGCCGGATCGCGCTGCCTCATCCCAGCCTTCTCATCTAATTGTAAGAGCTTCCTTTGATTTGGAGGAGGGAAATAAACTCGAGGAAGGCAGAGGTCCTGTTATGGGGGCCAGTTTCCTCATGTTCTCCTCCTTCCAACCTCCGCGATCGTGAGAGCAGCTATGGCTGTCGTCAGCAGGTGATGACTCCGTGTCTTTTCCGACTCCAAGCCCACCAGTGAATGCGTGACACGAAATTTCCCTCTCCTCCTGGAGGCGTTGATTCTTTATCTGCCTATTTTCGAGGTTCACGTCGTTTTCCACATTTGGGTAACCGAATTGCGACAATTTTTTTCGGAGTCTCTTGCCAGACAGATAAAATCTGTTTTTTTTTTGGATGGAGTGACCTCCGAAAAAGAGATTATTTTGAAATCTATTCGGAGAATACATTTTATTAAATTCGGAATCCATTTTTCTATTTAGAATTAAAATTGTCGATCATTTCCCTGCCGTCACTTACTTAAATTGTCACCATGTAATGATCTCAATACCGATTAAGACATTCTTTCTATCATATAATCAGGGATCATAACACGGACAATTTAGACAGGATAAATTGAAACAATGTTCCAACATAAGGTTATGGAACGACTTTGGTAAATTGATTAATTTTTATTTTTTCATTTGTGTTGAATACGAAGAGGACAACTTTGATGGTATCTTGATTCCCCTCAGGGAATTGGATGTTGGTCGAACTCTTCCTCCATTATGATTGCTTCTTTCCTTTTAGCTTGTTTGGGACACTCCATCGGTCACAGCATTTTGCCAATTTCATCAACCTTTCTTCTCAGATTTTTATTCACCCTGTCATTTGATTTTAACCATTAGGAACTGAATTATTCAGCTATAGCATGATGGAACCAGTTTGGGAAATAAACTCCGATAGGACCGCTGCAAATGAAAACGCCTTCTCAGTAATTCCCTTATCATACATTTTTAGTTAACGTTTACACCTCATGATACCCATGAAATTCTTTTACTGCATATAGTGTTCTAGCGGCCAATTTTGTGAGACGGTTCTTAGGTAAAGTAAATGTATATTTCATTATATTTTCTGGGATTATATTTAATTTTTATTGCTTCCTCTGTGTTAAACTCAAAGAAGGTAATTTTTACATCGGGAAAAGCTTTGTTTTATTTAGCTGTAGTTATGAAATTCCATTCCAGCCTCATGTCATAGCTACGCTGACCAAATCTCCTATATTCGTTTCCCACTATTTAATAAATATTTTCTCATTTCTTTTAGCTAATCACTCTCTGCAAATATTATTTGAAATTTATCTTTATCTCATACCACTTGATATTTTCCACGCAATTGAAAGATGACCCTAGCATACTTATTGCTTTCCCCATTTTGCATATACTCATTTAGAAAAATTAGCATGTCTCGCTAATAAATAGGTTATCCTTCCGAGGAAACATTAGTTATTCATGAAATCCAATTTATTAGCTTTGCCTAGTAGTTGTGTCTATGGAGATCAAAATCAAAGTTTTATGAATATGGTTGGTAAACCGTCTCTTCAGAAAACTGTAATTTCTCTCATGCCAGAGTAATTTCATTCGATAATTATGCAAAGTTTTTTTTATTTGTTTAAGCATTTATTTTTAATTGTTAGTCAGAATAACTCTATGATTTAATGAAAAAGAGATGGCAATTTTCCTCGAAGTAATTTAATAATGTATGACGTGTTTTGACTGCCAGGTCATTCTCGAGTACAAAGTACAACGTAGGTACACTCATTTCATGAAAATACATGTGCGTGCATTGCACTTAGCAGACCTGACGGTTGAAATGGTACGTTAAATTGTAAATTTTCGGAAAAAATAACTCCTAATAACTCCTTCTAACTTTACATTAAATCAGGATATTATTCCTTTATATCTCGCCTGTCTCACTTACTTTTATTTAAAATAATTCGAATTCCATAAAGGGGCAGTGGCTCTTACAGGTTATTATATTGCAATGAGTGCACTCAATTTATTTCTTGAAAAAGACTCATTCATTTTCTTCATATTTCAACTTAGGATTACCTGTCATCCTTCCATAATTTTCTCTCAAACCCACCGAAATTTATTCCAAACCATCAGACCACGAAAGATCTTTTACCAATAGAGACACCCGCTGTATTGGCTGGTTCTAAAAACATTCTATTTGTGAATATTGGTAACAAGCCAGTTTTTCCTCAATGAGAATACCGTCACCTTTTTTGGAAACTGGTAAATGTTTTAGGTTCAGTTATGTCTCTGGAGCCTGAAGGACTCCACGCCCACAGAACTCGAGAATTTTACGGCTCCGAGCAAATGAGACGGCGTGGAAATGGGTTGGGGAGATATTTTCAACTGACCTTAAGTTTGATTTCCCCGCCGAACCGGCAGCCGCCGGGACGATGGTCATTTTACCGCTTCTCCCCTGAAACTTCAAAATGACAGCAAATTGGTGGGGTGCAGCCCAATTCATAGTGTGGATAGCAATCTCTAATGCTTTTTTGGGTGATTTTTGGCTTCCATTCCTCTTCTTTCTCTATCTAGAAAGTGCTCTCTCTTCCCCGTTATGACGATCTTAACGGAGTGGGTTGCCTCGAGGTAGCAATAGAAATGAGAGGACCTGAATTCTTGGTTCGATGGAAGACTTATTCGATTTTTATATTTTTTGTTCAGAAAAATCCGTGAGCTACGCATAGTTACCTTTCACCTCTATAAGAACGACTTTTTAAGGATCGGCAATAAGCAATAACAGCTAATGCGAAGTTCTATCTATGGCGCGTATATTTTTGCCTTACTAAATGTCTTCTACATTAGCAATTATTTTGATTGATTAGTTTTCGAGTAAAGTATGATATTTGGGTAAAGCATCAAGACCGGCTCATGCTATGATAAAATCAACACATATTTGCGAACAATCGATACCGTACGCAAAAAGATGCGGAAGACCAACTAATAACAACTGTGTCAAAATTCACCTTGCACTGGCAACCGTTGCTTAGAAAACATTGTTTCCTAAAAAATAAAATATCAATTATTTTAATTGAAAGAGGCGTATAAAACTTGAGGTTAATGCCAAAAGATCCTTACTCCAGTAGATATGTAAATTTGGTGACATTAGTAACGCGTGTTTAACGTTGGCCAATGCTTATATTTGAGTTTTACGTAGAAAGGCTCAAACACGGACTTTTTTAAATTATGCACTGATATCAATGGAAAGGTAAAAACTTTCATCTACATTAATCAACGCGCAATATAATTTAAAAAATTGATGGTACCAATATCATTAAAATAGGTTAGAGGGTATGGTTTTTATAAGCGTTCAAACTCGAGCTTCTATACTTTTGGTGCGAACAATATTTTTTCCTAGTTAACCCTTTCATAACGAGGTCATGCTTCATAATTAAGGATGCATGTGGCCAAAAAATGGTTGAAGCTCCAGCTCAATTTTAGGGTTGGGTAGTTATGTAAGTCAGTCATTTGAAGTTTAACAATAATTTTTCATAGAGTTCATGACAAGAATTTTAAAATAAATTACCAGTTATCCTAGGCCAGGAAAAGTACAGGAAGAAGGAGAAAACTTTCAAATAAGTAATTGATATATAAAATGAATAATAAACGATTAAAATTTTTCCTGGTGAATAATATTCAGGAATACTTTTTGGGCTCTATACCTGGTTAATTCAGTCCTATTGGATATCTGCATTAACCTGGTGTAAAGCCCGTTAAGAATGCCTGAATAAGAGGAATAATTTTTGTGCACCCTGATTTTCCTTGCTGAAATAATAGTACATTTTTGGTTATCAGAATAAAACTGTTGCAGACTGTACTAAAAGCTACTTCTCTTTGAGGACTTCCTTGTACTTCATTTCCGTAGTTTGTGAAAAATTAATATTATCAATAAATCCTTTCCCCAACGTGTGCGGAAGCCATAAATTGCACTCCTCCACATTCATGCCGTCTTGATTTTGGCTGAGACCCACCTTATGCATCTCGGGCGATATATATTCCCACTTGGCCGCGAATAAACAATCACCATCCATCTTTTTCACCCTCGCACTCATCCCCTTTGTTTTCCTCCCCAGCCGCTCGTTCGCTTTCTTCCACTTCTCCCCTCCCCCGCACACCCTCCCACACCCCCCCCCCCCAGCAGACCACGTGACCTCAACCGCGAGGAAATTCTTCCTCAGCAAACACCCGCGCGCCACCGCCCCGTTCGAATCCGCCTCCCCCCGTTCGACTTCTATTTTCGAACCTCCCCCACTGTCGGCGAAGTGGGAGGAGCCGGGATTCTCGTTAGCGGAGATGTTAATGTCCGTATCATCTTCTCCGCTGCGGTACGGCTTCGCCACGTTTTGGTCCGCGTGGAGAGGTTATCTTTGTGGCTCCAACTCCTACTCTACCGGTCGTGTTTTGTCTTAGTTTCTGGATTCATAAATTGTAAAAAAACGAATGATATTTATAATATAAAAAAATTAATAGTCAGTGCGAGTAGCATTACAGAAGTAGGAGTAAATTTAAGCATGGTACCTTCCATATTCGTATTAATCACAGAAGCCACCTATAGCTCCCGCATTTTAATTGTTTCTTAACTTGTAAATTTAATAAAGTTGAAGTAATATATAATTATTTTTTATTTACATACTATATAACATTTGACCGTATCTGATGTGACTTTGTGGTACCAAGTAATCATGCAAAGAGCATCACTAACTTTTTTATTCCAAGTGAAATAGACCTTTATTTAAACCACCCAGGTTTCGAATCAACGCTTAATGGTCAGGCAAGATATGGGACTGACGATGAACTGCTACTTCGAAGGCTGAGTCGTTCAAATAAAGTTTTTTTTGTGAAAAAACAAATTTAGTATTGTAATTTAAAGTAAACTATCTACATATTATTTTTAGGATACATAGTATAGACCATTGCCCACTTTTTCTGCAGTTTTACCTCAGTATTTTCTCTGCGGTACAATTTTTACACTCGGGATACATATAATTGCTACCAATGGTCTATTCTACATATCCTGATTTTTTATAACGACTGAGAAATTTTTCAACGTTGTATAAGTCAACAAAATGACAAAATTGCGGTTGAAGAGTCCTCCGAAGTTATTCCCACAATGATACATAAATTATTGCGAGCCTACAGTAATATACTGTTTTTTTTTGTTATTTATTTCCTTTATTTAACTGTTTCTCTCTTCAGGCGATGGTAGTTCTATGGAGATCTATTGCGAATACGTTCCACTGCCATATAATCGGTCTTATTTCGATTAGGAATACTTGTTCAAAACTCAACCCATGACCTAGAAATTAATAATTTGTTCCTTCTAAACATTTTTCATATATCATCACATTACCTCAGTATTTTCTCTCTAGTAGGTAAATGTTTCGTATCCGTAATACAGGTGCATGTTAATTAGGAACTTACCGTATACGCCCAAAGCGTAACAATATGATAACTTAATTTTAAACGATTATATTTTATTTTTTCTCTCGTCTTGATCTCTTTTAATTATTGCTTAAATAATTCCTGGAGTATAGGTCATATAATACAAAAAGTTTTTTTTTCCAACGTTACGGTTTATTTTAAAGCCTTCCTCAAGGATATGAATGAAAAAATGAGAGTACAATAAAATACAGTGGCATACAATATTGATACATGAATAAAGTTTTAAAAACTGTTTTTTACAATAATATAATAAAAATAACTTCTTGAAAAATTAATTAATTTTGTTATTGTTTATGCCCTTGGTAGCCATAGCATAAACAATGGCCATGTTTTTTATTTTGACAACGCCGAAAATTTAGATCATGAGGCTAATTTGAGAAAAATACTACTCAAAGAAATGGTATACATATCAGCTATAGTTCAATTAACTGCTGCAATAAAAAAACAGACATTGAAAACCTTAGCAAAATTTATTTTTATCTAATTAATCGAAAGTAATGGTAATTAGGTGAGGTAATAGCTTATTTACCTACTATCAGTAAACAAATATGCCCAAAACTAAGGTATTTCAAAACTCTTTTGTATTCCCTTCTCTTTTTTTATTATACTATTGTAAAAAAAGCTGTTTTAACCTTTATTTATGAATCAATACTGTACATCATTGTATTTTATTGTACTCTTATTTTTTCATTCATAACCCTTATGAAGATTTTAAAATAAACCCAAACGTTGGCAAACTACTTTTTGCATTATATGACCTGTACTCCAGTAATAATTTAATCATTAATTTTAAACTATTAACAAGTCAGGGAATAAGACCGATTGAGCGGAAGTGATTAATAAATTAAACATGGGTAAATTAATTCCATTTCCATTTTTTATTTCCTATATTCATTCAATCTTTATTCTCTTCCCAGGGGAGCTCTTCCCTAGTATTAACGTAATCAAGAGCGATAAGGGCTCCTGTTCGTTTGAGTAATATTGAAATGGAAATCTCTGAGCAAATGCGATGGCTGATAATGATTAGCTGACTGCGACGATAGCGTTTGCTTCTCAGGGTGATAATTTCGATCGGAAATGATCTTGCCATTGAGTTTTGTGCTCATGAAGGAGTAGTAGTATCAGGATCTAATTATAATTTATTTTTCTATAGGTATTTGCTTTGCTAGCAATTTTCATTCCCCATGATAATATTGAATTTAGTCTATTTTCATGCTGGTCTAGGATTTTGAATACTGTGCAGTCACCTAAAGCGCCCCTGACCTCATTTTCCCTGAGGGCTGACCCATGTAACACCAGTATGGTTAGATGGCTCATTTACTTTTCCATTTGATTCAATGGCAGTCATAAACCGCCGTGTTCAAGAAACCATGTCGCGCGTAAGCCATCCAACTATAGGACCCAATATTGAACAAAATAATTCAGCATACAACTACACAGATATTGTCACTGATCCATCATTTGGTAGCTTTTTTATTATTGCGAGACGAATGCAATTACTTTTCTTACTTCATTGTTTTCAACACTAGCAATTTTCGGCTCCTACGCATTTGACCGAAATTGAAATGACGAAATCTGATATCATTTGATTCATCGGATTTGGCCGATTCTTATGATAGCTTTTATTAGTGGTGAGATCCGATTTGAAATATCATTTTCTCGCAATGACAGTAATTATACAATAATAAGTAAAATAAGGTAAATTAAGTGTACCCGAATATGATTAAACATACGATGTTACCATAAAAGAAAGGTGCTGTTTTGAGCATAGTTTGAGTGAAAGTATGAATAGGTACAGTTTATTTATTTTAATATTTCTTCTCAAACAGCATTTTACATGCTTAGTAAATTTCCATTAGTGCACCCTTGGTCGCTCGACAAGACAGAAACCCGGAGTTAACATTAGCCTGCTCTTAACGAAAGGCGCCAAGGGGACCACAGTTTAACTTCCCATCCGACGGACGAACTGCGGCACTTCAAGCAGAGATCGGGCAGAGTCCTCTGGATGGCAGTTCTCTACACTACTCCCTCATAGGTTCTACAATGTAGAGTATTATCAACAATCCAGAGGACTCTGATATCGGGCAGCCTGAATAATCCCTGCCACCCTATCCCTGGCCATGCTATCCCTACTGCCTGCCTATGAATCATTGAAACCCCACCATTCATTACTTAGTTATAATTATTTAAACGCAAAATAATAGCCAAAAAGGACCGGAAGCTATTTTTTCGTGGTGTATTACTCGAAAAGCCCTATCAAGGTACCTAAGTAAACCATTATCAACACTTGCACGCATCTCAAAAAGTAAAATACTCATATTTTTTCAAAAGACAGTTGTTGTCTACTCTATTCACTATGGAATTTCAGGCCCTATGTTTTCAGCAATGAATACGCAACCGAGAAAGGCCATCAAGCAGCTTTGGTGTTCATAATTATTTCTTTTTCATCTCAAATAATATTAAGAAGGGCCTGAAAGTTCGTGTCGGCTTTGCGCAGTCAGATTGAGCGCTCACGTATGTGCTAACTTGAAATGTTCACCTTGTGCATCATATTGTGCTTTCGCTCCAACGCCATGTTGTGGTTAGGTCCCGGTCTGAATAGACTCGTGTTAGATGCGGTCTTCCCTTAAAAGTACTCCTCCCAACACCACCTACCCCAGGAGTGCATTCCAACCCCCTCAGATGATGCCGTTAATGGCAGCGCGCGTACGGGAACGAAGGCTCTTTGCGCGCGAAGCGACCGCGGATAGGTTTACGGCCCGTGTCGTCGATTGCACAGGAGAGACTCTCTCATGTGCGGACCACGGCCCTAACCTTTTAATTGCCCGCAACCCTCGTGCATTCAGTCCGGTATAAACCCTTAAATAATTCTGGAGCGGGGTGGGTTTCCTCTACAAGCCATACTAATCGCCCACTCATAGACTTTCGACACGTTTCCATCTTCGCCACCTCCACTGTGTGCAAGCTGTGATTTTATAAGTTTTACCTGGATATACACCGTTACTTATACCACTTATTTTTTATCAGAGCACGACCCGGGTTTCAATGAATCATCATCATCTTCAGGCGCTAATTATGATTTGTTTGTCTTATTGTTACCTAGTTCCTTGATGAATTTTTAAACGGACGCCAGAATAGGAGCGATTTTAAAATGAATATTTTAAAATTTTGCAACGACCGCCGTGAACTGGACTCTAGGTAACAGTTACAAATTTTAAAAATTATTGAAAGTGAAGACAGTACTCAAAAATGAATATTTCTACCCATCCTTTTCCCTATTCTGGCGTCCGTTAAATTCATGAAGTAACTAGGTAATAATAAGATAAATCATACCGTAGAGTATATGATCGTTGCATCCAGGAAAAACTTATAATTGAATGCCACAAAGTAAACCAAGAGTTAGTGAATATTGTGATTGTATACCTTTCCTAAATCAAATAAAACATCAATATACTGGTATTTTTTTCAGTCTCTTATTTGATAATACGCGCATTCCAACTTCAGTACTTTTGCCAATTTACAAGACGCCTAACTTCCACATGACTGCTCTTTTCCCGTTGCGAATTCGTTTCTGAAAGCGTAGGCTTAAAATAAAAAAAAATGGTGTGGATAATATATAGCATCTGTTTTCACCGAAAATATAAGTATTTTACCAAATTAAATTGCATCTTTGATGTGTGGGTTGCCATGTTGAGTTGCCATGAGGAAAATACATCTGGACCGGGAATAAAACCACGGGCCTCTGGTTTTCGAGACTACTGCTCATGGATCTTCGCTAGCTGGTTCTTTATTTCCGGAAATTCAAAGGTCCGTGGTGCATTTCCCGGTGCAGGGGATTTTTTCTCCCGGCAATTAATATAAAGTTCTCTTTCTATTAAGAGGATGTGTCTATCTGCTCTGCACTATCGGTCATGTTTCGTAACGTATTCATATTGCTCATATAACTTCGGCTATTATTTTGATATTGTGATAGGGTAGGGAGCGATTCCTTGTTAGGATTTGCCTCGCATGAGTAGACAAAAATTTTACCTCACCATTTTCTGGGAGGAAAAAGCTTTGCATTTGAGATACAATGCTAGAAGGTTCCTAGACTAAATGTCTGAAATCATGATAAAAACGTAAGTCTTAAAAGAGCAATAAACTGCGAAAAATGAAAAATGTGACCAGTCGGCCGAAAGTATGTCTGAGCATAATGGATAATCTCAAACTTCCTTGTAATACGTGATTAAATCACTCATAAACGGCAATCAAACTTGGGACCTAGGTGATGACTTACCGCGCTAAAATGAAGAAAAGTTCTATTTTTCTCTTTCTCCGTGGACTTTCTCCTTTTCACAGGACCGGTTCAGAGTTCTACCTTGAATATTACTTAGTTCCACCAAGTATCACCGAAATCAGTTGATTTGAATTCACCCTAAAATAACTACGGGGCGAGAGCTCTCATGTAACAGGCGCACTAACCACCCACGGCTAGCCTTCCGAGAATGTTCAGTCTTCGCCGCCTCCTTCAAAGCTCCCAGAGAGTGAATTCTCCAAGACATGAGCTCCGTTTCGATCATATATTCACATACAACGGACAGATGTTCGTGCCCTCGCATGAACATTGAATTATCCTTTCTCCTTTCCTTCCACGGTATTTTGTCAAGCTCTCACGGCTCATGCGAGATTTTAGAGAGCAAATTATTATTAGAATTTGCTTATATCTACTGCATAAATATCTCACCTCATTATTTTCTGAGAGGAAAAATTTTATATTTGAAATAAAAGTAAATGCCTTGCCTCTACACAACGTATCTGAAACTTTTGTTCGGGCCCATATGATGTAAAATACCTATGGAGGACTAGGACACATTTTGGAATACAATTTTTCGTGAAAATATTAGTGACTTCAATCAAATTTATTTTATAATCCGTAGTTGCTTTGGCCCTTCTTAATTCCAAATAAAATAAGAATTAGTGAGTACTGAGGAACATAGCATTTTATGAAGATATGATATTTGTCCCAGTCCTCCCTTGATAGCCGCGAGGAATGGGACGGTTAAGTTGGAGGAATGGGACACTAATGTAAATGTACAAAAATCGCAAGAAAAAATTAATGATTGATTCAAAATGCATAAATAATAGATATAGTAGTTATTTCTGATCATAAATGTACCATTTATGGTAACACTTGTGAGTGTAAACAAGGATTTCACTCTTTCAGTGCCTTTAAATATAATTGGAAAATTCAGTTTCAGAGCAATATCTTTTTTCTCTATGAAACTAATATCATCTTGTTGAGTGAAGAAAAATTTTAAATTGGTTCCCCTCTTTTTACATGAATTTTACATTATATCCATCATCATACTCATTACTACAAACTTTTCCCGTATAGTACAAAAAAGGAAAACCAATCCACATGTCAGGTTACTTTGAAAAATTACACTGTCCCTGTCCTTAGAAGCAAATGCTATCATTTCATGCCTCGATAATGCAGATTTTTATGAATTCTATGCCTTTGCTGCCTCTCTCACACTTTTGCCTTCATCAAAAACCATCTTCACAGCTTCCATAATGGTACAAATTGGCACTTGTACGATATCTGGATTTTCCCTCCACTTATGAGGCCTTATTACCTAAAAATAAAGATGCCTTATTAATGAAACTTAATAAATGAATGTACATAGGAGGAGTAAGAAACTGTCCCATTCCTCTAGCATATCTTGATGACCCAGACCTCCTATAAAGCCCATTTTGTAATTCACATGTATTATTAGGCTTTAGGAAGCAACAAGATGTTATTGAAATTACCAGTTATACACCCGAAGGACATGTAATTTCATCATCGCTTGCAGCGAGAGAAAGTCATAATTAAAATATGGGAAATTTAAAGCTAAAGCATCTCACAAAAGTTACAAAAATTGATGTAAAACCAATATCCACTTTTTTCACATTCACAGAAGTGAGGCAGGAGACATTTTAGGAGGAAATGCAGCTACTGCTTCCCATGCATGCGAGAAAAGCAATTCTCAAAACTCAATTCAAGAATGGGAAATTTGAACTGTCCCATGCCTCCCATATTCATTTTTTTTTTATTATATACCTCCTATATTTATTTTTCAATTCATATTTCCATATTCCTACCTTGTTTCCTCTACCTGTTTATTTACTTCTCCGTGTGTATACCGATATAAATGTAAAGTGTTCAAAAATACCAGAACTTCTCCAATGAAAGCATTCGAAAACATTTTGGCATGGCTAATCACTTCGCCATATTAATTCCGTCCGTTATTATGATAATCGCTCCGCCATAAGGACAAACTGCTTAAACATGTGATGTAGCAGTAAATTTTGCGTCTTAAGGATTTTCGGAGGGATGAATTTGATTTGCGAATAAATAACATTTTATCAATGCAGCATGAAAGTAGTCATTGTGATACCAATTCACGTTCTATTCAAAGTCCTCTTATCTCCGAATTCGTAAAAACAATCATAAGTAGCGTTTATTCAGATCATATCATAAATGGCCCCATTCTTTTTATTTAGACTCCTAAAGTTCTATATGAGAACCTAAGTTGAGAATCTAGGAAAGACCTTGGGAACAAATGTTATAAATATTATATTTATTTTAAGTTTGAGGCTGAAATTTAAAGGCACAACAGCGTTTTGAAAAAAGTATTTTGTTATTGCTACGTACTAAAGGGTGCTATAACATGATGTTGTGTCTATTTAGTTATTTGGGATCATGTTAATGCATTTATTTGTCCTACACATAATGCAGCCAACTACTGCATGGTATTTCCGTTTATTTCCAATGTATCCATATTAATCTTTAGTGTTCATCGTGTTTATCGCTTTATCTTTCGTAGTATTATGAAATTATCTCATTATGCAACACCTGGTGTTTTAATATTCTCTGGAGTGAAATTCAGTTATCATGGCCATGAAATAATATTTATGGAGATGTTAATTCTTGTGATGGTCAAGGTGAGCGGTTTTCTCTCGTGAAAATTTCCGTTTCGAAATTTTCACGAGAGAAAGTTCGGGTTCATTGGAATGACGTAAGAGGACAAAATAGTAGATAATGAGTCTATTGAGACCAGGAGAAACACAAGAAAATGGTGATTGAATCAATTGAAATATTTTACATATCTCTTTGTAAGGCTCATTTTTATAATCCTTGTTATAATTTTCTGTTAATTAGTAGGTCCCAAGAACCAAAGCTCAATCTCATAAACGTTCTGTACCATGCCTCTAGGCTTCATGCATCGAATTCTCTGCTAGCTAATTGCTAAATTTATTCCCCATCCATTAATGCAATGACATCGCTCTCTTCAAATGCTTAAAAAGGGATGAATGAGGTAAGGAATCTTGTTTTTCATTAATACTTTTTCCAGTCGTATGAACTTACTGCAGCGCCATTTTTACCCAAAGAGAATAGAGGGAAAAATAATCTCATATTCGTGAGAGCTGTAACCATTTGTTAGAAAAACTTCATAACGATAGCTAAGTCCTAACAACACGTATCTCAAAAATAGCAAGTTCTTTTCAGGAGTGCAAAAAAAAGATTTATTTTTTCTATCGACCAAAATTGAGAACCAAAAACTCATACAACTGAAAAAAAAACATTCATTTTCAAACAAAGAGTTGTTTTTTGCTTGAATTTTATTTTTTAATGTTATTACACTTTGTTTAAGATACCTGTCTCAAACTGGCGAAATTTTGAGACACGTGTTGTTAGAACTTAGCCGTCGATAATATCTTCTGATGGCCGGACCATTCACCCCAAGAATACCAGGAAATATATATGATTTACGTTATTTGGAAAAAATTCTACGGCTATCTTTTTTCAATTTTAAACTTTAACTAAAAATTATTTTCTGCCAAGTCATTAGGCAGCGTGTTTTTCAACTGATAGGCTAGAAGAGAAGGAAAAAGCTCTTGCTTGTTTTGGTTTGTCTTAGCATATGTTGTGAGAAAGGTCGAAGCAAACAGGGGTGTCAGTTTGTTCCATTACCCCGAAATTTTTGATGATACGGTCTTGAGTCTTCCTCTTCCAAACCACCCTCTAAAGTCCCCTTTATCCTTGGACCCCCCAGAAATTTATTTCTGGCTACGGCCCAGGTGATAAGATTTTTTTCCAATTCAGCGTGTGGGGATCGAATAAATTAGATTTACTTCATGAAATGATTTAGCAACTCAAATGCAGTATTTTTTCAAGGGATAGCCTACCTATTTTCAGCGATGAGAAAGTGCCCTCTGCGAAGTCAATGACAGCGGCATCTGCAGCCACTATCTCCAACGTCTCTGCTCCGCCATATAAACTCTACTGCCATATAATCTCCACCCACTTCCGTATTTATTCCTTTCGTCGAGCGCGCTCATATATTTGCGCTAGCTCCGCGCGCCGTGCTTTTAATCGCTCTTCTTACGCGGGAACCCCTCCTGTGAGAGCGAATTTACCTACTCTCCGGACGGACTCCGTTCATTGTTTAACCCCATCAACACGTCCCGCTGTCTTAATTCAACCAGTGCTCTTTCTCTACGAGTCGACTCAGTTTATGGAGCGACCGTAGCACCATCAGTTCTCACCATTTCTGGCGATGGCACTGTTGACCTGATCGAAACCCATGGTCGGGTCAAATTTCCCCCTTTCCTAACGAAAAGAGTAATGTGATACCTCGCTGTCCGCAACGTCGATAATCAAAATGACCTCATTAACCCATTAGTGCATAAAAAGTGAAAGAAAGGTGCTATTTCGCGCTCGTCCGACCGCACCTTGAATATGCAGCGAGCGTATGGGATCCGGTGCAGAAAGACTTAATCCGCGAACTGAATAAAATACAAAGGAAGGCTGCGCGGTTCGTCAAAAACTGCTACGGGCGTTCAGACAGCGTTACCCAAATGTTAAGCGAATTAGGCTGGGAGCCATTAGAGACTCGGAGGCTGCGCGCTAGGCTTAGATTGCTTGAACGATTGAGAATGGATATCTTTAAGAGCGACACAGAGAACATAATATTAGAGCCACACTATATTTCCAGGTCCGATAGAAGCGATAAATTAATAGAGATGTTTTGCCAAACGGATAGATATTGGAATTCGTTTTTCCCCCGAACCATAAAGGACTTTAATAAACGGTAGTACCAACCTCGTTAGAGTACTTCATTTTTTTTTTATAGCTGTAAACGGCTGGTGCCCTAACACCCCCTGCCACACGCCTTTTATGCGGCTTGCGGGGTATTATGTAGATGTAGATGTAGATAGATGAAAGTTAGAAATATGGCTAATAAGGCTCATTGTAACTTATTTCTGCAATTTTTAAATTTTAACAATAAATAGTTTAAATAATACAGCCCGTCCTATATGTCGGATGGTCAGTTTTCAGTGTTGATTGCAGATTCAAAATAGTATAGAAAAACTTGATAATTTAGAAAATAAAAAGAACAACCTTTTGGCGAAAAATGGTATAAAAGTTATCAAAATATTGAGCAAAATACTACAATAAAAGATAATTTACTTACCCCGTGCGGGTGACTGAAAATTCTTTCAATGCCAAGTCTCACATAAATACTTCTCAAGTCGATAAATTCAAGGAGTCAACTAAAAATTAGCGGGGTGGTGAAGATAGACATCCATTTGAACTTAAAACGGTATTAAAATGTAGCGCAGGTCAACTGGAGCCCATAAAAAATAAAATACACACGTCCGATATATCGGACGCAATGTACTAATGGGTTAACCCATCATAATCCAATTTTTCTTCTAAAGGCCTGCACGCATATTCTGGAACCCGCTAACGATTCGTACTTTCTACTAATGGACACGTTAACTGCGCTTTACGGCACTCACTTTACAGGCATATTCCAAAACTCACTAACGTGAGGAAAGCCGTTACCGATACCGTTATTGGCGCTTAAAGCGAAAAATTGCATTCTGGAACTGACATTAGCAAATAGTCTTAAAGCAGGGAACTTTAAGGGGCTAGTTATCATATAGCGCATATCTTCCTCACTTCAAGTGCAAAATCATACGCGTTATTGGAGCTAATTATCACCAAAAAACTGATTACAGGTACGTGGAACTTTAGAATTTACTCTGTATATATACTGTGACTTGCATGTTATCTCTTAAGGCCTATAAACCAATGGGGAACATGCACGCTTTTTAAAAGTACTAGAATAAGAAGATTTCTACCTCAAATGTGCTCGCCGAAATTTCCGCGGATGAATTATGTTTTTAGCTGAGTTTTGAGTCTATAAAAAATAATCTTCATCGACTGCTTGAAAACACGTGACGGAGCGTGGGCGCGTTATATCACGGCACGGTATCCACTGATGACAGACTGAGGAAGTGGATAGAAAAACTGTCAATGTAGGGGCTCAAACGCAAATTTGGCGAATATAATTGCTGTTTTAACGTCAAACTTCGGATTGTGAATATATTGGGTTGCCAAGGCATTGTTGAAATAAATAAAGGAGATTGTTTTGGGAGATTTGGAAATATTACATTGATATAAGTTGATTGCAGATTGTGATCTACGTTACACACCTACATGATGCATTAACACGTACGGGTTAATGTCCAAATGTATGGACGCGAGAATGAACGCCAAAATGCACCGTGTAACCACCCAACTTGTGCCAATGCATGCACAGAAAGTAGAACATGCTCTAATTTGGTTAATGCACTCGTACATGTTCCGTTCCGGTCCACAAAAATCATTCACGCAAACGTACATTAACTTGTGCGTGTTGATGTACTGTGTAACCAGGCCTTAATTAACATCAAAAATCCATGCACTTTCAGATCTATTCAGGAAAGATTAAAACTACGTTTTATTTTGTGCTGTAAAGTTTAATGACGAAATATGTAGCTGACACAATAATTATGATGAAGTAGAAATTTTTCTTTTTTTTTTTAATGAGAAGCCTTGAAGTTTAACTTCTTCCAGAAGCAGCTCTGGGTTGGAAAGGGATAGTAATTATTGATTCCATTGAGAATTCTCATCCTCTCAACTTCCGATTCTATCATCTCTTTACGAGAAAATCATTCTAATCAGTCTTTATTATTTCACGTTCCCTTTTTATACACCAATCAGCACTGCTTTCTCCATAGCTGACCAGACCTAACCAATTTATGAGTTTTCCAGCACCATGACAATGATTCAATATCCAAGAAAGCACAGATTGATACCATATTTCTTGACTTCTCAAAAGCCTTCAATTCCCTCCACCTTCATGAGCACAGGCAAAAGTTTAACATCCATGGCAAATTTTTCAGCCTCTTTTCTAGCTTCTCCAGTGGTACATATCATCGCGTAATTCTTACATTCAGCCAGTCGTCAGCGAAGAATATTGGTGTATTAATTGATGGTAAACTTAATTTCTCCGAGAACATCTTAACGGTTTAATCAAACTCATGTCCCTCTTAGGCCTTGTATACCAACCCTTAGACATCAAAGAACTACAAACTCTTCTTTGCTTTTTTTCTTACAAATGTCCTGCCCGTGATAACGCATTGCTTTCCCATTTGGACTACGTTAGCTCTGTCAATTCACGCTTTCATTAAAACTATAACCAACTTCTTGACAAGCATTGTAAAATAAAGTCTTTCTCATAACCACGATATGCCCACTAATACCATTTTCACTTCTCTCTCCATTCACAATTTTTCTTTTCTATGCCTAAATAGTGACCATAAATAAATCTACTCCAAGCATCTTAAACTCTACAAGACTGTTCTGAACTCCTTTCCCAGTATCCTCCTTCTGCATACCAACTCTGACATATCGCTCATTCAACGCTCACTTTTTTTCCGTCTCCCCTCACTTCTCAATTCCCTTCCTTCAAACGTTGATACCTTTCCTCTATCCATGAACATCTTCTCAAACATGACTCCTCACTTTACTAGCTCACCTTTATGGTAATCAATAGCTTCACTTCTTCTGTAATATCATAATGACTGCTAATACTCTATTTATTTTTATGTACTTGTTTTCTGAAATCTTATAAATTTAATTTTCGCAGTATTTTATGCATATTTTTTGCTATTGCGCCGCCGCAAATGGTTAATATTACTGTATATGTACATTTTAAATTATATTAAAATAAAAATTAAATCAAGGTAAAATAAAAGTAAAATAAAAACAAAGTATAAAGAAAAATGAAAATATTTCAAATGATTTTTTTAATACTTGAGCAATGTAACCAAAATTGTGAATTAATAAAGATGCATGGACGACTTAAGTATTGGATCTGGAATTGCGGACCAAATCTCAGATAATTTGTAGTCCTTATATTATCAAAAATCGAAAATAACACCATTTTGCTATCAGGCAATATGCGTACAATCTCAATTAAATAATGATCAAAGTGTTGTATTTCTGCTTAATTTATAAGATCATCTGATTTACCCTTTCGGATTTTTTTTTTAATTTTTAGGCTTAATTCTTTTTTGTTAGTTGCTGGTCTTTTCACCCGTTACAGTAGTACATTATGGGCAAAGTTACAAAAAGCTTAACTGTTCGGACATTTCTAGCATTTTTATGTTCAACCATTTTATTTAATCCAATGCTGTATTGTTATTTCATTCATCAACAATAATAATCACCTTATTTTGAAAGAGTTACTCTATTTTATATTCAAAAAACCATTTGAAGGATGTTGATTGCAAAACAATTTATATTTTTATCCTATTCATCCTATCCACTGATGAATATGAAATTAATAATGCAGGCCTATACTTTTTTGAATATATGGTACTAATAATAGAATGAAATACTTATCGTTTTTAATGCATACAATTTGTTTAGAGAGTTAACATGTTTTCATGCGCTTCAGCATAATCAGGAGTGGCGCAAAATTAACTATGGTACAATACATAAGCACGTAATTTTATATGTTGGTTAATTTGCACGTCAGAACTGATTATACAGCAGTGCAATGAAATATGTGAACTCGTTTATTTATTTATTTTTATTTATTTATTTATTTTACATGCCACCGAAAACAGCACTGTTCGGCCTCTACATCGGGGTTGATAATAGTTAACAATCACAAACATCCATGCCCTGGATAAGGGTAACTTACCCAGGCGGGACTCGAACCCGCGACCTTCGGGTTGGCAGGCGAGGACTTTAACCCGCAATTCTTTTTATGCATAAAATAGTATGAAGAATTTCATTCTGTTCATGCACTACGGATAGAAGTCTTTTGTTTCTTTTTCCCTCGAGGCATCGATTTTTTGAAGGCTTTTAGAGCCAATGGAGCCGTGGCATTTCGAGGAATTGGTTAAATAGAAGAGACTGTTATCCGGGTGCCAACGTCTTAGGGAAGAAAGTATTTAACGCATGCATAATTAATCGGTGGTGAGTTATTATTGAGTTCGCGTGGGCGGAGTGTGCGGATCCAGAAAACTCATTGCGAAGGGTGGACGTGAAGAGGTAATATATTTCTCTCCAAAATCCAGCCGGACTACGGCAGCGATGAGTTTCGGGAAAGGTTGCCCACATGGGTCCCAACACACGTAAGCCGTAGTCTCCGGAGACGTTTCCGTAATTGATAATCAAACGCCTTGAGTTATTGTTCAAGGGTCAAGATAATACCGAGAAGGTTGAAGGCATGTTCCAGTGAAGCAGCCCGAAAATTTGCGCCCGAAGAACATGGTGGGCCGTCCTGGAATAAATTTCTGTTCTTTCAGACAGCACTGTTTACCGGATAATTCAACTCGGAAACATCGGGGATACATGATTGGGAGGAAAGTGATGAGTGTTTTTAATTAACTGCGAGATGATTAAATGTTTAGCGTCACGCATTGTACATATATTTCCCGAAGCATTCTTTTAAATATCCATATTTCAAACTCTAAATAGCTGACCAAC
Source organism: Ischnura elegans (assembly GCF_921293095.1). NCBI lineage: Eukaryota > Metazoa > Arthropoda > Insecta > Odonata > Coenagrionidae > Ischnura > Ischnura elegans. Next base: position 87,113,127 of record NC_060254.1, on the reverse strand, counting down.
TGGTTACATCGAGACATGCTGTTTTTATGTTTTATTCAAGTCTTGGTAACCCACCCTTGTTAGAAACCCTCAATTCAGCTTGCAGTATCCATGAATATACTACATACAAGAAGCATTGTTTGCAAAAACATAGACCTCGGATATTTTTTTTCATGTTTTGTGCCACCATTTACGCCAATAATATGCATCTTTTTTTTTACTGACCTTTAAAATGAAGCCGTAATGTATAATGCATATATATGCACCACTGATTCTCATAGCATAAAATTATGTAATAATTAAAAAGTAAGTAGCTAAAGAGTTGACGTTGATGAATTATCGTATTTTGAGAAAAATATGATTCAGAAATAATAATTGTGTGTCTAAAGTTCTGGATATCAGATTTCCTCAATGGGAATTTTCGCGTTAATATTTTTTTGTTATTAATGTTCGTCACCTTTTTCGTCCTATTCCTGCCTCTTAGACTAAGGCTGGCTTTTTTCTTTATGATGGGAACCTATAGTTGAAATTATATAATTCCCTTCGGCGGATTCTAAGATATATATCTGTAATAGGCACGTTTCAAATCAATTCTCTCGTTCCTTAAGCGGAAAATATTCAGAAAAATATTGTTCTACTTACTTACCACATAATCAAATGGAACATACCAATTCTTAGACTAATTTTAAGTTTTTCACAAAATTTAATGACTTCATGACTGTATTTTGAAAAATAATAATCGCTTTATTTCGAAACTTATTATTCGATGATTTAATACAAATTTATTCTCTACAACTCTAAAAGGAGAGATTTTCTCATTTTTCAGCTTTCAAATAGAGAAAAATCGATGAAAATATCTTTTATACGTGAGATGGTAATATTGTCGACGTGATCGACATGGTAATATTTGATCGATGGTAATATTGTTCGGAATATATTGGCCCCAAAAATCAATATATACAATAATTTATTATATTTCTATATTCTTGATCACCAGTTTAAGTATTTTCCATTAGATGAATTGCTCAGTGGGTAGGGTGACAAGTATACTATTTCTGTCCGATTATTGAAATATTACGTAGTTGACACCAGTTTGCGTTTTTGTCACTCTATAAATATTTATTACACAAATAAGTATCAAAAATATTTTGTCAAGGATCCCTTATTCGATAACGGAACATCATTAACCGCAAAGAGACTCATGGATAATAACTCAACCATTGATTTTTCTCATTTCGTAGGAGTGAAACATTTGAATTCCAGAAGCTTTACCTATTTTTTTTCTTATTCTCATAGTTGATTTTGAGTCGGTTCTGCTATCTCTTGGCATCAATATGAACCTAGGTTTCGTCATTACCTAATACACCTTTGGGATAGTGACATTTTCTCTCATAAAAATTGCAAGAAAATGCGATACTGTCACCTTTCATGGCATCATCATATAGATAGCTTAATCGCATGTATATCTATAAACCATACATCGAAATACTGAACGTCACGTCGTGGCGAAAATAATAAATGTTTCTTATGCGAATGTCATGGAAAGCATGTGTAGACTGCACACACCCGCCTCTTGGCTGGCCACTGTTTTATACAGCTTGAGGAACATTATTACGTATTTTTATATATTTCATACATTTACATATTCCAATTTGTGATTTGGGTTTGACTTTTTAAATTATTTATTCCATGAAAATATGCCTTCTGACCACAGATAGATCAGATTCGCTACAAATTTCGACTAGATCAAACCGCAAGTGCGATAAAAAAAGAGGAATTATTTGAAATAGTCAATATCACACCAGTATGTCTCATAATTGTATTATTGGTTTATTTACTCAATGTACTTTGAAATGGTTTAAAGCGCTTAAGCACACTCTATTACTATGTATTCGGATAAACCCTTATGTGAGAAACTTTGATATACCTAGGGCGACGACTGAAATATATAGACAGTCACATCAATACTTGGGGCCAAAATTATATAGTATGTTGCCAAAAAATGTGGCAAAGAAGGAGAAGAGATGGGGTTTTACATCCGCAGTTAAAAAATGGCTTATGCAGTATGAGGAGTAGAGTTTCTGCTAAGAAAGGTTTTATAAACGTTTTCAAATAAAGATATATTGTATTTAATTCTTATGCGTTATGAGAGAAAGTGTGTTATGAAAGTGTGTGTGTTAAGAAAAGTTATCCATGTGTAAATTACTGTAAATTCACAATCGAATGCAATTGTCAAGAAAACATATCACTCAATTAAACGTATTTTTTATGTATGTTAGCACTAGTCATGTTCTAAATAGTGTAAAATGGTAGCCCCAAAACGTTTCCACAAAGGGGTACCTATATATTCCACAATTATTATAGGTTTTTTTCTCGATGCAATGTATTTGAATATGAGTGGAATAAAATTATATTATTATTATATTAAATTATTATTATATATATGCGATTTTCAAGGAAAAATATCACTCAATTAAACGAAATAAATGTATTTTTTATGTATGTTAGCACCAGTCATGCTCTAAATAGTGTATGATGGTAGCCCCAAAACTTTTCCATAATGGGGTACCTATTTATTCCACAATTATTACAGTTTTTTTTCTCGACGTAATGCATTTGAATATGAGTGGAATAAAATGTTATTATTATACTATTATTATATTAAAAAAAAGACTCGCGATCCTCGAATGTGTGTCCCCACCCTGCCAGCGGCGAAACATCCGCGCCTCTTCCGTGCGAAGTGAAGACGGTGATTCTGGTGTTCGGTATCGGCGATGAAAGGACAAGTGGCCTTAAAATACATCGACCGGAGCCACAGGAGAGAGGATATTAGGTGGGAAGTAAGAGGCGGAAAGGGAGGGAGAGAAATAATATTGCTAACGTTATTATTATTTTTTTTCAAGAACAGGTCCCAAATAGTCGCAGTGGCCGAAGATCATAAAATTTTTTGGGCGGTTAAGTGATTGCGCGGAGGATGGTTTGGCTGTGGGAGCGATTCCGGCCAGGTTCATTAGCATCGAGACACTTCAGCCGTCTCAGCCAACTCCTCTCTCTCTCTCTCTCTCTCTCATCCCACTCTTCCAAACCTTTTTTTTAATACGGAATACCTCCCAGCTTGAACGGCGTCACTTTTTCCTTCGAGGAAGAAGTCCATATTTGCTCCTCTCAAAAATTAAACAGCACACGAATGCTAGACTAAGCCTGGTGAGGTTGAGGAGCTAATCCTAAAAGCAGGCGAGAGAATTTTTGTGGGAAAAATTTGTCCAAGTGATATAAAGGAACAAGAAAAAATAGAGGCCGATGAAAAATCGATAAGTTCTTATTTTAATACATATGTTCCATAGCATGCATTGAATAAACTTCTCCCGGGATTGCGCGCGGGTTAGAAATATTAAGGCAGCCATTAATTAATATTTCTTACCCGCACGGATTCCTGATAGAAGTTTATTCATTATACGAGGGTAGCATTTTAAGTGTCGGGAATGAAGAAAATTATAAGTATAATAACACAATTTGTTACTGTTTTTCAAAGTAAACTACACTATAGTCAATGCACTTTTGCATTCGATGTAACCAGTCGTTATAATAATTATTCCATTCCGAAATAGGGGTAGTCAAAATGGCTGTTTTGTAGGCATCAACCGATTCTTCAGACGTCTGGAAGCACTTTCCTCGTGGCAAATTCTTGATTCTGGGGAATGTGAGAAAATCATTGGGGCTTAAGTCCGGGCTGTATGGAGGATGATCAAAAGTTTCGACGTTTTGCTATTCCAAAAACGACTTACAATTAGTGACTTCAGCGATGTGTGATCTTGCATTGTCATGATGGAGCGTATTGCGTCGATTTGGGTTATCTTTCCGAAGCTCGGCGATCGCTTCCGGCAAGCAAATGATCGTATACTATTGAGCATTAGCTTTTCTTTGATTCTCAAGAGTAATCGTCACTACATACCCCAATCTTCGCCAAAAACAACACAAAGTTCAGTCACGCATTCTTGCTGGGTGAGGCTTCGTCGAAAGTTATGGTGCGGTACTGTTCATGACTTAATTCAATCTCGTACAGCGACTTCGGAACTTTAACACGCCACCGTTTTAAAACTATCTGGCCGATCTTAATGAAACATTGCATGGGCATTAACCAACTCAAAAAGTTGTTTTTGAACACCATTTACAGTTGCTAGGTGATAAGGAAAGTTCTATTCCCGACACTTAAAAGGCTACCCCCGTATTCGCCGGGAATGTGTTAAATCATATTTAGCAAACATATTTACGTGGCAGAATGTGAGGGATATGAAAAAATAAGAAATGCGAAATACATCTTTTACTACTGTTTCGTACGCATAGAAGGGGAGCTGTTGTCTTTGCCCAGAATATGACTTTAATACAATTTATTCACTCCGTCTTCAAGAAAATAACAAACTTCTAGCTCCTATCCCTATAGGTATCTTGTATAAATCCGGGTGTCACCCATATTGTACCTATGCATATAACTAATCTGTCATTTTCTGCATTCTATTTCTCTGTGCATAGGGCATTTTTGTGTGTTGGGCTTGATAAAGTTAAATTTTATCTCTACCTTGCCAAGTTATAGTTTTAAAATAGTATTTTTACGGCGTAACTACCTATTTACAAAACCAAGGGTGATATTGAGGGTTGCACAGTACACTAGTAGTAGTACTATTTCCAGTTTCTTGTGTGCTCTTTCATCAGACGCGCGCTTAAAATGGATTAGCTTCAGAATTTCGATGTAAACATGGGTAATTTTAAACCAAAACATCCACCCCAGAGAGGGGGAGGATTAGTTCTCATTCATGTTCATTGAACTATACTGGTGAACACCGATGGAGTCTGGAACTGAGTCCTCAGCAAATGCATTGTAAGCACACCGCAGTAGCTTCCTTTCCACAATCGTTCGACCAATTTTACACGAACTTTGTTGAGCATTGAAGGGAGAGAGAAAGGATTTAGCTATGTTAAATTCAGACCAATGTGGGTAATTTTCTCCTCACATATATCAGCGGCACACGAAACTACGATTGAACATGTGAAGGTTCAAGATGTAATTAAAAGGGCGAGTGAGAGAATTTTAGTGTGAAAGAAGGCAAATGGTAAAAGAAACAGGAGAAAACAAGAAACATCTTATCCGATCATCCATCCATCCATCATAAAACCAATATTATCCTATTACACTTTAAGTGTAAGCGCTCATCAATAAAATGTGTATGGCCAGCAAGAAGGGTTTTCAACTCGAGGCAATGGAAATATGGCGAAGCTTGAGACACAATGGGATGGAATTGGAATATATCCATGCCATGCAAAATGTTTTACGTGGAATTTTATTATAATGATTCTTGTAAAAATAATGCTGTGTACGATAAAATGTGGGAGAAAACTATGCAGGAGCATTTTAACTTCATTGTAAACAGAGTGATAAAGTTTTGATAAATGGAAATGGCTCTTCGTGGACAAGAACCTAATGACTTGTAGCGGTGAGTCTTTGAGATCTCTTAACGAGTAAAATTTCAGTGGAAAATATCTTTATAAATTTTTCAAATAAGCCTGTAATAAATATGAAAGCGATAACAATGATATAGTCAAATGCAAAGGACTCGTAAAATGACCTCAATGATATTGAAAATAATGTGTACAAAAGAACAACATCGCTACTTAAATGCATAGAATGTCTCTCGCTAACCGTTTCTCAAACTTTTTCTTTGCTAAATTTTAGTTGATATGCCTCCTTAATTGCAAAAATATGGCGATTTTCATAAAAAAAAGTGTTTTGGTTATCATAAGCATCACTTTTTTTTATCTTTGTGAAGTGAAAATCATCCTGGACCTTCATAGGCCGTGGCAAAGCTCACCATTGAGCACACATTACTTCGTATTTTCATATTGCAAGTATTATTTCTTTGTGATCTTCTAGAAATTCTATTTCTTTACCTAGATTTTGAAATACCCAAACGTGTACCATTTTAATCGTATTTGAACCCAAGTTATTTTTAAATAGCACGGAATAAAAATTTTGGAAGGCTCAGTAAAATATATTTGAAATAGATGGAGAATGAAACAAGAAACACATCACCAAGTCCCCATTTCGCTAATCACGGGAAATAGTGAATCCGTGACACCGTGACACAATTAATCGATAGGGAGACGTTCTATTTTGGAATATGCTCCGTCGTTAAAATATTAGTACGTCGCCGTTTTCGTCGCTTTCCTTGTTCTCGCGGAGGGAGCGTTTCTTCGGATCCTTGACAACTTCATGAACTTCCAAAAGCTCATTTTCGATTCCCATTAAACGCCTCGTTTGATGGATGCGCCTCTGGTCCATGGCGTCAGAACGACTCTCACGGAATGCCGAGAGATCCCTTCGGGAATGAGCATGTCTGTTTTTCCGGGAATGGACGTGGAAGACGGTTTCGGACCCTTATGGGTGCCGGGTAAAACGGCATCATGGTGCCGCGAAGATTCGGAGCCCCCTCGGGTGAAAGCCTTCTCGCCTTTAACAGATTGAGTGTCCATTGCCATTTCTGGACGAAGGATCCGGCTCTTTTGGCCACGAATTAATGGACCGCGTCATCTCCCTAATGGCGACCACTAGATCTTCAGTTTTGAAATCCCTCGAAAAAGAGAGCCTCGGGGGCTTAATGCGGCCGTTTTCCACTCGCGTGATTTAAAGTTTTCTTAATCAAATGATAAGTGCCGCGATCCATCATGGGGGATGAGAGCGTGAGGCTGATTTCTTTCAGCATTTCTTTTTTCACGGCGAAGAGATATCCGAATTGATGTAAAAGGCTCGTATCATGGTAAGCCGTCTGTTTTTGTTTTGGTCAGCACTGATAGTTCAGAGTGTCCGGCGATATCTGGTGGAAATGTTTTATATCCATGAGATTAAACTAAAATTGTAACCTTCCACACAATTTTATTTACTGAAGTACCGACCCGGTTTCGATGACCTTGATAATGACACTACTTGTCGAAACCGGGTCATTACTTTAGTAAATAAAATTGTGTGGAAGGTTACTATTTTAGTTTATCCTCACAGCACCGATAGACTTAAATTCTGTTTCCCCATTTGGTTTTTAAGAAACGAAATCTAGCGTCATCAAAGCGTGATTAAAGGTTTGCAAATTTTTTCATTTTATTAAAACCTTGTCTCCTTTGATGTAGTGTGGCAGGTTTGTATACGAATACTTTACTAGCCGAAACAGAGATAACTACATCGTAGGCGGTTTCAATACTGTACATAGTTATGCATCAGAATCCATAACTCAAATACTTAGGAACGACCCTTATAATTAAGACCATTTTTATAAAGGTTGTGGAAAAAATAATAATTAATATTTATTGATAAGTTTGCCTACATTTCAAGGCTTTTGAAAGAATTAATCACCTTCTGCTGATAAAGTCTCTACTCTATCGATAATAAATATATTAAGAGTTCGATATACTGGGTAAAGGGACTTAGCATTCAATATTGCATAATGAGTAACCTCTCCAACTGTGGGATTTAGAATAGAAAAAATATTACATAAAGATAAGTGATCTAATTAACGTAGTTGTTCACGAACAAAGATATCAAGTAGTTTTTAAAATCCATTTTTCCCATTTATACAATAATCTGATTCACATGCTTTAGCCATACGTTTTTGCATTTGGATTTATCAAGTGAAATCGTGAAGCGAGAAATGTCTTTTTAAGCATGTTTATATTGATGAATGGCGTTATTTGAGTTTCTGATCAATTTATGACATTCTTTGGCAATTATGAAAGTTTTCACATGCAGTGGCTATAATATCATATAAATTACGCTAATCAATTGATGCACGTTGTATTATGCATACCATGAATCACGATGTTGCCTGAAACTATTTCGTAATTCTAGTTACAACGCTTAAATTAATTCCACAATATGTCATAAATTGATCGAGTTTGGGAAACTTAGAGCTCATTTTAAACGATGCAGCTGATGCTGATTTTTTGGGTCTTTTTGGATTGGGGAAAACATTCTTGTGAGATACCTCTGAACGTACAGCTGCCATAAATGGTGGATTATTTTACGTTTGAGTAGAGATAAATTTACACATTCTATCCATTGCAATTTCCTCTTATTTATATTTTTTCTCTTCTTTTGCAGGTAAGTGTCTAAATCCTGATCACCCCCGATAAATCCACCCTTGTGACGTCAGTACACAGGATGATTGCGTGAGTTTTTATGTTTCCACGCCCTTCGAACCGGCTTCGACTTTGGGATATCATCTGAATCTAACGGGATGCACGAACTCTCCCGCCTATTAGGAAAGAATCTCGTGCCATTTTTTCCCCTCCGATCAAAATCTTGCCGCAAGCCTTCGCAGCCTTTCATTATGACCGCACATAGCGGAATGGTTAATCCCTTTCCTCGCCTAATCCTTCTACTCGTCGTCTGATATCGGTCGCGTGGGTGAAGTTATTGAGGCGTGGGGGCGGCTATGCATGTTGATGAAATTAGTCATAATGGTTCTGGGGTCTTGGCTGCACCAAAGCGTTGGATAGGGAAAAAAATCCATTCCTTGACACAGATATTTCTTGACGCGGTTAGGCCTTCGAATATCTATTACAATCGCATACGCTAAACCCAATCACGCGTCGGCGTGAACTCTTTTTGAGGGGGATGCTAGATCACCTAGGCCACAGATTGTGCACGTTCGTCAATGGATCACGCGCTCCCTTGCACCGACATAGCCTCTCCTTTGTGAATTATACTGGTTAACTTTCTTTTAAATAGTACCATCCACTGTAACTTGCAGCGTAGTATTACCGTATGATATGTATGTAATGTAATATTAATTTATTCCAGCACTGTGTGAAATTATACATATAGTTTTTGAAAAGTTTATGCCCTAGAATAAGGTGCCAATATGGGAAGAAACTCCCTTTTTCAAGTCGCCGACTCAATTATTCTCATAGAGACACAGTATCTCACAAAAGAAATTTTGGCTCCAAAGGCTGAAAGAGTGGCAATATAAAAGTTGGAAAACTTCGACCTGATCAATATGAAATGCTATATACCCCGATCTCGACAAGACCCCGAGGTAGACAAAAGTGGTTCCAACTCTATGATGAGGTTACTAATCGAGCTAATTCTCACATATTCCAATACCTATATAGCAGTTAAGTACTAACACAATGTTATTTATGCTCAGTTACTAACGTATTGCATTGGACAATAACACAGTTTTCATATTCATTAAGTTTTTGAGTAATTTTCATTGCAAATAAACTTTCTTGTGCATCAGATACATCTCTCTTTCCGTAGCGCTGTAAACAAAAACGTTGGACAACAGGTAATTTTAACGCTGTATCACATTGCCTTTTATGAGGTATAACATTCCATGATTTGTTTTCCGTCAAATATTAAAATATTTTGAAGTTTACGTGAAGGTGCAATTTTTAATGTTTTTTTGATTGACTTTAACTCACCCTTGTTGAGAAGTTTTTCTAATTGAATTTTAATTAATTTTAATTAAAAATGGAGACAAAAATACTAATTCAAATTACTTATTGGTCATACAAATAATCTATGATCAGTTTTTTAACTCTAAATACGATACTTACCTAAATCTTAGCTAAGGTTTATTCTTTTCTTATTTGATCACGCCATTGGAAAAATATTTTCTTCTTCCAAACTCTTATATGATAAATTTGAAATGGAAAAGTGATTGCAGCTTAAAATTAATCTTTCAGCATGAAAAAATATTGGTGAATACTGAAAGTGATGTTAATTTAACATACCAGTTTTCATACCCAAAAATTAAATTTACGTCATAATTTTTTAAAAAGTCACCATGTAACGTCGCGTCGTCTGTTTACTTACTTAAGACTGCCACTCTGTTTAATACATTAGACTCACGGTAACAAATGAAAATTTTAAAAGCTGCCAAAATTGACAAAGAGAATAAGTCACGTCAGTAGACGATGTATAAGTAAATAAATTAGTGAAATTTCAATGTGCAAAACCAAATGTTTTCGCTTTTTAGCCACACTAATTATGCTTGTCGGTTAATTTTAGCATTACATTTTCAGGATAGCATACCCAAACACTCGTGCGCATCTTATCTCTCTTGAAAAACTTCTGTTGCATTTTACTGTAAGGTAACTAATTAAGATGTTCATGATCCTCTTCTGCGGTTGACTCATTAAGTAACAGTGCCCATATTAAAGGCTTTTAACAAATTTGATTTCAAAATCTATTCATATGAGTCCTTTATTTTTGCCTGAATTTAGTACGAAGACGTGACTGGGCATTTAAATTAGTAGAGCTTACATATGACTGGAATTTATTCTCAAAATTTGTTCTTAATTTATAACGTGGATGTCATTATTGTGTATAGTTCGTCGTATTGAAAATAGAATAACTACGTCTTACTGTAGGTCACATTTAGTACTATAGAAGTATAAGGACATAGGCATTCCTTTAGCTTTCAACTGCAACTCGTAACTAGGAATTTAAACTCGTAGACATACAATCGTTGCAGTAACTGTCTCCGGTTCAGTATAGAACACTCGCTCTTGAATCATTTTTGTCGTGGAGCACGTTGTTCTCTATCCTAATGTATATGCAATCTAGACAGTTTCCCTTTTCAGTTTTTGAAAACTAATTTTTGTCCACCTATCCAAAGATCCCGTTGTTTTTCATATTTTCTTGCATTAGAGGATGAAACTAGAGACGTTGTTTAACATCAGATGGTGAGAACTAGTCAAGAGGGAATCAAAAATAGGATCTTCATGAATAATATAAATATGTATGTAGAATCCCATGTTCCCCTTGGGAAACCTCGATGTGGTAGCTTTCATTCCCAAATTCACACGGTTTTCCATACCCTTAATTCGATGATATTTTGTCCATTTTAATTCAGAATTTTCACTGTTCAATCTATTGAAGTAAGATCTCGCGCTTTCCGGCGAATGACAGCGATTAACTCAGGGTGAGTACCAGGCAGCACCATTTTCATATATTTGAAAACGATAATTAATAAATTTCACCCCACATCAGTGATATAATTTATGGTTAACGTTTATCATCAAATTATTATTGATAAATTATCATCAAATATTAGCCGCTTTCATCTTTTTTAGTGATCCTCATATATTTATGTCAATTAAATTGTATAATGTAATTTTACGTCGATTACTTTTCTCAATTTACTTCAGGCATCTTATCTTTAAAGCAGAATGGGGTAGAGTAATCCTTCAAATTTAGTCAGTTACTACGTCTGCGTCTACAACTTATGCATTTTGTGATGTTAAGTTTATTTATCATTGTATATCCTCTTAAAAAATATTTCTAATCATTTTCATTTTCAAGTAGATAACACATCCGTGTCCTTCGACATCCTTGAGGCATCTTTGCCGAGAACGCAAGTTTAAGCCCTTCCTGCAGTTCGTGCCGTCTCCTTTCACACAATGACTCAGCTCCACTTGAAAGGAAACGCATAGCCCCTCCATGATCCTCCTAACTTTCGCTCCTCCATGGGTGAGCTGTCACATCACGATGCATAACGGCGTATTAAGTCTCAATAACTTTTCTTTTATGTCACGGTTTGCAACCTACACTTTGATTATACTGCTATTATCTTTTCAACTGACTAAATATTTTACCAATAATACCTTAACCATGAAGATTCGACTTGGTTAGTCGGAGTTTCGCCAATATTAAGACAGGAATTCGTCTGATAATAAAGATATTGGCTTCTGGATGGAACCGAAGTTTTAGTTAGCAATCTTTTATCTCATTATGACCCAATCTCGTTCCTAAGAAACATCAACACTGTATAAATTTTCAGCTCTTTTCTGGAAAGATCTAGATTACGTGATTTTTTGTGATGTAAAAGTTAATGTTGAAATATGTAGCCATCGCGAAAATTATCATTGAGTAGAAAATTTTACATTTTTAATTTGAGAAATCTTGAAATTTGATTTCTACCAGAAGCAGCTCCGGGTTATTAAGGGTAAATCTAAGACTGTTATTATTATAAAAAAAATACATGCGCAAAATGAAAATTTGCATTTTTAGCAATAATATACAAAAATTTAGTTATAAAATATTTATTGACCAATATTTATCTTACATTGATGGCAAGCAGTGAAATCTACAGCCTAATATCTTTCAGCTCCTAAAAAAAGAGGAAGTTTAACGAAAGATTCCATGGCTATATTTAGCACGATCTAAACTGATTATCAAGACGAGAATTATTTTTCTCGTGATCTGATATTTATTTAGACAATCCTTGCATCTGAATGGAAATTTGTAACCGTAACCAGCCGTAATTTTTTTAGATACTACTGTTAATGTTTGTTGAAGAAAATCTTCCTACATTAAGAGGGGCAAAAATCTATTCAATTTACTGAATGCATCCAATCGTCAAAATCCTAGGTTGCTGTACTCTATATTCTACGATTAAAAGTCACCTGCAACTACATCTATTGTCAGCGGTTTCAGATGTCAGCGGTTTTACCAGCACTCGTTGACTTTCGAAGAAATATCTCTTGCTTACAATTTTATCAAGGTCATGCTACCTTTTTTTCCACTGTCATATCTCAGGTGATGCCTCTTAGTATACGAAATAATTATGTGATACCACATTAATTTATGTGACATTATGAATTCCATTTTACAACTGGAATGTTGTATGTCCCTTCTACTTGGAAAAGGTATTGCACCATTCGGCAAAATCGGAAATCCACACTGTGTTGTAACCAACTGCCTTCAGATTATCGAATGGACATCGATTATAAACGTGTTAGCAGTTGAAAAAATTAAATTAATTATGTCACATTGGTTCTTCTCCATTTATTTTTTCTATGAATGATTGCGAAATGGTCTGTTATGGCGAACATGATAAGTAGAAAACGATGTAGATAATGTGAATCTTAATCCATTCTAAATCATTTCGCCAAGCAACTTCTGGCGTTGCACCGGTCTTAGGACTATGCCATTCTTGATGCTAGAGCATCCATTGTATGTTCGTAATGCATCGGAGATGTTCGACACTTATGAAAGCTTGTTCGTTTAGAATCACTGCTAAGATCAAGTTTAGAAATGCACGCCTGACTCAGGCTTACATTCTAATTCATGCATTAAGGCCACCCATCAATTAAAAATATCACTCATGGAAACCCTTTCCCAGTTTCTTAAGCCTCAACGGAAAAGTAAAGAGGATTAAAGTGTTTACTCCACATTTAAGGACTTAATGGATTAATCACGTCCATATTACTGCCATGTCTTCCAGACGTGTCTACCATATCCGCCATGTAACTTGTCAAGCACATCCGTCGCATTCAAACTTGATATAATCCGTTAAATATGAGAAATCTAGGGTACTTATGAAATCAGTAAATAAAAGATGGTGAAAGGAGTGACTTGTCGAGTTACGGTGAGGAAATTCCATGCATAAGAGATTTTTGGCATCGTTATTAGTACTATCGGCCGTTTTTCATTAAAATATGCTGCTTAAAATTTTTTCTTGATACGAGGTCGATGCAATGAAGGATTGAGGATAAATTACCCTTACATCGTATTTATTAACTCTTTATTTGATTTATTACTCGATTTGAAAAGGATAGGGGATATTATCTATGTTTTCAGTCCGTAATTAAAATCTTTCGTTATCTCCTGTCAATTTAGCATAATCTAAAAATATTACGTGTGAGAAAGCTACTGACTGTTTCTGTTCTTATTTTACTCTTGGAAACGTTTAGCTTAAAGAATTTCCCCATTGATTATGTCACTTGTTAATTGCTAATCTTTCTGAATGAAGTGAGCAAAAATATATTCAATTTAGTTCTCAAATCATCAAAATTATTGGTATTCGTTCTCTAAATGCTATGATTTAAAGTCACTGAAAGATACATCTAAAAGGTGTTACTACATGCTTATCCTCAGTTATTAAAGTAATAACTCAGTAATTTTCTATGACATTGCATAAATAAAGAAATGCATGGGGTAACCAAAAACAAGTATAAAATTTCATCCTTTTATCTTCCAGAGGAGTTACTTTTTGACTCACATGCATTGGGCCTATTTTTTAATTTTCCAATAAAAGCGTTATAACTATTAACCTAATCTCCACAAATTTAAGTTTTACAAAATAGAGGGTGCTTATTTTGTCCATCTTCAAATAAAAAAAATTCTTCTCTAGATCCTCGATTCTTCTTGGTTTCCTCGTTGAGAGAGTATCGTTTAATTCTTTCATCTATTATCAAATGCTGAGGGTTACTGATGCTATTGTCACTTTGAATATTCTATAGCAAGTAAAGCAGTACATTCATTGTAGTGTTTACAGGCGTGAGTTTATGCACTTTATTGGTGAATACCGTCGCATTAAATGGCAAAATAACTTGATGTTTACATTTGCATAGCTTTCGCAATCTTGGCATAACCGTAGGCGCATCAATATTTTCTTACGTAAAAAAATTTGTTTTTATGAAAAGCCGTTTACATTTATCATTGTCGTTTATTGCAGTGCATCTTAATATTTATTCTTAGTTATCCGTCGTTTGGTTAATTGCTCGTGGGAGTTTATTTTATTATCAAAAATAGAGTAGAAAAATAGTCTCCAAGAAGCAAATATAAAAAAGCATTATCTTCTTCTGCGCATACGGTTATGCTTCAAACCTACAAATCCATGATGACGTGATATGTCTTATGGTATATTCCGACGATACTGTTTCATTATATGTTGGTAGTTCGTCTGGATAAAGTATTCCTGTTAAATTTTATTCTCAATAAAAAGGAAATTTAACAGGGTTTCAAGAAAATTTATCTTCATTTTCTAACTTATTTCTTTCACCATAATGGCTTATAGCTAGGGATTTCAGCGCTGGCCTCAGAATATGGCCACTGTGTAACCTATTGAGCAATTTTTATATAGTTGAATCTATTATTTTTCCAGCCATTAATACTTCTCAAATGAGTCATATCCCCATCTCTCCCTTAACTGCTGTCTTTTTATCTTTCTTTACTAATGATGTTATCAAAATATGCAAACAATGTACAGCAAAGAAGCCAAAAACAATATGAACCTAAATACAAAACCATGAATCATCTCTCAAAGTCGATTAGCGGATTGTGATTTCCTCTCAATTTGGTCAAATAATTCACATCGATTGTTGTGAACACGTCCACTGTGTAAAAAATTAATTTACTGATATTTAATTGGTACTTATATATTGCTCAAGAAAATGGTTATGAAAAGGCCTGCCTGTGGTGAACATGAATAGCAGAAGACGTTCCTCTTATCTTCCTGAATCTTCATCCACTTTAAATTATATCTCCGAGTACCTACTTACGTTGCGCCGGTATTAAGACCACGCCATTCTTGAAGGAAGAGCACCCATTGTATGATATTGCATGGTAATGAACTTCGCTTCATATTTTTAACTTGGTTTCATTTTAATTTGGTTTTGTTTGGTTACCATATTTATTTTTTGTGGCACTATGTGGGTCATTTTACACCTAGATTGTTGCATTTCCATTCTAATTGGCAATGGTATTGGACCACATAGGAAAATTTGGAATCGAGACTGCGTATTATCTTACTGAATAGATTTTTGAATTCACATCGAATTTAAATGCATTAACTGCTGAAAAAAATATATTAATAATGTCTTATTCTTCTTCTCCGTATTTTGTGTCTAGGCATGGTTACGAAATGATCTGTTTATACTGAACAAGAATAGTAAAAGTAATTTGAATCTTAATTAACTCGAAATTATTTCTCCAAGCCATTACTTGCGTAGCACCGGTCTTGACGGAAGACAATATCGTTCTTGAAGGAAGAGCATCCATTATATGCTCTCACATGGTTATGTAATTCGCTTCATATTTTTAATTTAGTTTCTGTGCTCATTGTCAAAAGAATTTCTGGAATGGAAAATGTCAGAAAGTATTTTTTTGATGCCCGAAATTGCCATTGTTTGCGTGTTCATTTGAAGGATCAGTGTGTATCGTCTCAAGCCGAGCAAACGGGCAGCGGACCGCAGAGTTAAGAGCGTTGAACCGGAGTATCGCGTTCCACACCCTTGCCTGTCACTTCGGTTGCCCCACCTTCAGCAATTTCCTCCCCCAAACCCCCGAGCCTTTTGCATATGGCGTTCTGCTTTTTAGTCCACCACAAGTTTAAGTTACAGGAAGAGTAAAAAGACGTGAACCCGATGGAAGGTATGAGGTGGATATCAGACGGGAAAAAACCTTGGCACAGGAGTACTTGAGTCTCTTTACGTTCAAACAAAAGGACGGAAAAGGATGCAGGGAAGTTAGAATTCCTTACTGATTTGAAAGGAAGGAGTTACGTTCCTGCCTTAATAAATGAAGCATTGAATTGTAGAAAGAGTTTTTGGAACTTTGCGTCTTAGTTTTTATTTAGAAAATTTGAGCATTCCACAAGATGGTGCTCGAATCAACTATTTACGCTAAATACTACTTATACTTAATTGCAGTGAATGTATCATTTGTTGAATTTACTAATTACTAGCAGTGTTCCTCTACTCGCCTCGCATAAAAAGAGAACCGGTGGAATTCTTTGACATGTTGACAACACAGCATGTCTATCAAGTTGATGGAAGTGGAGAGGAAAATTACCGGAACAGATTATTTAAAACTTTCCGCTATTTAAATGTCATTCCTTGGCAAATCACATGTAATGATGTACGCGAGTAGAATCCAAGGTGAAATAAAAGTTATCCTTTACGTTAAAAATACGACGGTATCGGGTCGTGGTACGATCCGGGTATCTGATATGTAGAAACCCGGGTCGTACCATTTGAAATAAAGTGTAGATTATAACAAAGTATTTTTATTTTTAACATGAAACAGTTACTTAAAGTAATGCCGGAGACCGTGTCTTACATTAAAAGTTCTCCTTTATCTCGAGGAACTTTCCTCCTTGAGTTCCTCCTCCATGCACTCTCGCAGGTGTAGTTTCCCCTACCGAATTACTTCCCCGATACAAGTTTATAGGTAATTGTTACTAAAACATTAAAAATATTTACTGCCTGAATGTGGATCCACATAACTAGTAACGCATTGGAGTATAAAAATAAAAGTATTTTAAGTTTTGAGGTTTATTTATAAGAAATTAAGTGAAGTCGTCACAATACCATTTCATTTCTCTCGAGGGACAATTTTCCGTCCCAAGAAATCCATAATTGATGTTTCACCTTTAACTTGTTCGCACATTAATGTTTGATACCTACTCTATCTGAGTGTTTTAAAATTCTGCATGAATATACATCACACATTCTCAAAGTAATGAAGAAATAACTTTGTCAACCACGTCGATTTTATTCTATGGCGCGTTATTTCAACGCATTTTTATGAAATGGTATTGTGACGACTTCATTTGATTTCGGATAAATAAACCTCAAAACTTAAAATACTTTTATTTTTGTACAATACTGCGTTACTAGTTATGTGGATCCACATTCAGGCAGAAAATGTTTTTAATGTTTTAGTACCAATTACCTATACACTTGTACCGGGGGAGTAATTCGGAAGGGGAAAGAAGAGTAATTATAAATCACAAAGAAGGCTGACCTAAAGAAAGTTCTACACACTATTTTGAGAAAAACTATGTTTTACTTTTTTGAGAGAATAAAATTAGGCCGAAATTATGTTTCAATTAAAGAATTGTCTAATATGACGTCAGTAATTACTATGATACCGTATCGAGGTATTTTAAGGACACCATTAGCGCGATGTTCAGTATATATTGCACAGCCTTAGCAACGCGGGTTAGATAAAATTTACTAAGTGTCAGGAAGTTACGAATATCCATTTTCTTTGAAACGTTAAATTTTATTTTATTCTCCTCTAAATTAAATTTTTATTTAATTTCTATATATCGCGGTTCTATTTTATGTTCATGCATTCACGCAATTTGGTTGGCTTCCTTACAGCAACAACCTTTGCGTCATTTTTCGTTCATTAATGCGATCGCACATTTAGGCAATAACTGATTCGGTCTGATTTACTGTGTAACCAGGCCTTAAAACCAATTCTTTAGCTATTAAATTCCAGGAAATCTTTTTTCCGATGAATGAAAATACTGGTTGCAGTGACTCGTGTACGATCTCTTCAGATGGCTAAAAATTACGTGTACACGCACGATGTTCGATGCACGGAGTGAAAGGACAGCTTGAGATGGGGGTTGGGGTGGAGGGGGCGGCAAAACTCCCCCTCCCCACCCACCCTCCCCTCCATTGTTCCCTCGCCCCCGAGTGCGCTGGCCGTGCGTGATCTGAGGGAGGAAGATGACGCTCGCATAATATCTGCGCTGCAACACAAGTGGCGTGGAAGGGCGGGAGACTCATGCAGTGGATCGGGGCGATGATGAAGGGTTGGCTGAGTCGTCCGAAGGTGATCGACCGCCCCGGCGATTCCAAGTGGAGGCCGGGATGCCCCTCTGCATCAGACTGAGAACAACAACTATAAGGGCCGGTTTTAGATTGCTTGATTAATGCTTACCATAAGGCAGTGGCGTAGCTACGGTGGGGGATGAGGGGGATAGATCCCCCCACAAAGCCTCAGAGAGAAAAATATTATGTAACTATTGACTAGTTATGATATATAATAATCAGCTTATTAAAACAACTTGTCTGTTTCTACACTCTTTTATTTTCACCGACCATGGTTTCGGCAACTTGTGCCATTGTCAAGGTTGCTCAACTCACAAGTTGCCGAAACCATGGTCGGTGAAAATAAAAGAGTGTGGAAACAGACAGGTCGCTTTAATAAGCTGAGTATCAATGATTTCCACCGTATCACGCCGGACACTGTATCTGATATATAATAACTGCATATAGTTAAAGTTAAATTTTAAGAACCAAAATGATGTAAAATGCATTTCCAGGAATGTTATTTTTCAAAAATTTTCTCGGATCCCGATTGCTTGGCGGGTGGAGTGGCCCCCTAGGCCCCTCATTTTACTAATTTAAGCGAATAGCATTCAGAAACAACACAATTACCACATGTTTCCTTCAACTGTCAATGAATTTCAATTAGTATCGCACCACGCAAATTCAGAAAACAAATGATTGCACGCTGTCGATGTAAGGTAAACATCTTCATTTCAAGTATATAAAGCAATTCTCATTCCAGACGCTGCCGATAGATACCAGGGGCGGATCCAGGATTTCTTTCTGGGGGGGGGGGGGGGAGCACAAGGAAGACCGTATACAGGATTTTGTTCTAGGGGGGGGGGGGGCACAAGGATACCTCGTAATACAAAATGAACGCAATGATAATGGGACCGTATTAAAAATCTTGCATAATTTTCAAGGGTCTTGGGGCCCCCCTAAATCCGCGTATGCCCCATAACCTCATAATTAACCTGATAGGTGGTTGGGATTTCTCTGGATACATTCTGAAATTTAAAAAAATACTTTAGTAATAAAGGTCGAGACTTGAATATCAGCGTGAAATTATAACGTTAAGTTGAATTGAAGAGGCAGATACTTTTTGGAAATCCATTTTAAGAATTTTAAAAAAAAAAACTTAATTTTTACAGAGTCCATATGTTTCACTGCTCTGCAGCATTTTCAAGATTCATAATATAGATAAGGCTGCCGCCGCGCAGTGAAACATGTCGACTCTATTAAAATAATATTTTCATGTGGAAAATTGCAAAGGACTTCATTATTAAATTATAAAGTGCTTGCTTTTAAATATTGAATATGATATTTTCAGAGCTTAAAAACCAATTATGTATATATCGGACTGAGCGCATAGGTGCCCCCTTTTGCTTTGAGACCTATGCGGCCGCGTACTTGGCTTACCGCTTAAACCGGCCCTGGATAATCTATTAAATTTACCTAGAGGTGGCAGTATATCCTTGACGGGATTATATAATGATAATCTCCTCAAACTCCATCAATAGCTGCCGACGTTTCGATGTAATCCTTTTCCATCTTCATCAGGGCCAATGATTCCAGTCTTGGGTGCCAACTTTACATATCCTTGGTATATCCAAAAGGAAGAACGGGTTGCCCCACTGTATCAAACTCGAAAAATTTGCGACAGTGAAATTAAAAGTGACCATTGAAAATTGAGAACACAGCTATCCTTGATTGTATAAAATCATTTTATTACTTCCAATACGTCATATTTCATGATTTATGCGTTCTGTATGTACACTATGGAGCTTAAGATTGTTAAACTTTCAAAATATTTAAACTGTTCCCCTGAATAATGCCAAAATTATGAAAATTTTATTACAACCTACACTTGTCTTTGCGCGATTTGCCAACGGATGTTCATGACGAGCTAGACCCTTAATTTCAGCGCAAAGAGTTTTTTTTTTCGACTGTGATGTGATAAACCTCTCTTTTCTCTTATAATACTATTCTCATAATGATGAACCTTTTTTTTAGATTCTAATAACGGGTTTGAGGGTTGAATATACAGCAGAGCGGTCGGTAGCAAAAACTGTCCCATCTCCTGGAGTAGATTGTCGACCGACGCATCGCGTGCTTGAGGATGCGACCGCGAGGCATGATGGGACGTGCCGTGTGGTGGTGCGGGTGCCGCGGTTGGTGACTCCTCCTCCCCCGGAGCGTGGTGACCGCACTGGTGCTTGTGGTGATCGCATGTGACGTGGAAGAGGTTCGACTCCCCGCTTTCAGAATCGCACGGATCAGGATAGAGGGGCGCTGACGGAGCGACCGGCGGCCGAGCTCTCATAATAGCGTTTCGCTGCACGCAACTCCGCGGGTTGATGTTTTTTTTCCCGAAGACGTCTTCATTTCATGCGACAGGGGACGGAGGCGACTCCGCGTAAACTGAGAATTCTCGCTTCCGTATTCGGGGCGATGAGCTGAGGAATTTTCATGCCTCCACCAACTGACTTAACTGAAAACATGGAGAGAGATCAAGATACTACTCTAAAAATGCAGCATTTGCAAATTGTGTATAGCCAAATGGCAAATTGGAATGATAATATTTGTTACTTTACATGAACGTCTGTTAAAATTAATTGCGTAATAAGAAGATAATTTAGAGATAATATTTGTCATCTAAACCCTTACAATTCTCAGAATTCCGTACAATGAGTTTTTATATTGACATCGCCGCAGCAGCTCCAATGACTTTACACGATAAATTACAATATCATTCAAATTCATCTTAGATTTTGGCTTATTTCCCTTGTCGTCAAGAAAGTTAAAAACAAGAGCAAAGAAGGCGCTCTTAAATGACATTTTCCGCTGGTAATCCTTGTTTTCTCATGAAATTATATTGAGTGTTCCAGTTTGGTACAGGTCAATTTCATATCTCGAGTGTCGATGAGTAACCGTTCGTTGGGAGCTCAAGGTAATGCATGGCTGACACCATGCTTCTTAAAACCAGGTAAAAATACTGAAGGAGTGCATGGAATAATTTTCCACGATAAGGTTTGAAAATATTGCTCTGAAAAAGTGGCCCTAGGTACAGTGGTCAGCGTGAACAAATAGACGTTATTGGCAGAAGACGAGGGAATCCATTTAAATGCATTCCTTTCAATGATAATGAGAATTTGTCTATGATTGTCACCAGTATTGGTAGTGATAATTACAGAATATATTGGTCATATTTATCGACCTAAGGCTAAGTGAAATATGTAGATCTCCAAGGTATATTCGGGAGAGTTTTCTCATACGCCCATCAACGAGGGATTGCTGAGAAAGAAGAGCATAAAGAGAATATACTCAACCCGTCGACTGACCTTAGACTCTGTTCTGCCCGCAGGCGAATCAGTCTGCATGAACGAGGCGCTCTGTCTGGTTGTTCAGTGCAGCAAGTGAGGCAAAGAAGAGTGAAAAATATAAATTTTTATGGGATGTTAATCGAAAATGTGCATGAGAAAGGCAGAGAAACAAAAGTTTATTGTGTTAATATCATTGGAAAAACGTGACGATCATTATATCCTGGTCATTGACGCAGACTCTGCTTAGAAAGACATTCCATCATTTTGAGAATATCATTATCCTGCACCCAATCATGCGTAGCTTGTGGTCTAAGTTTTCTTTCTTTCTTCTTCTCTTGAGTAGCATTTTTCCGAAACCCAGTAATTTGGATAAATGAGCATAAAATTAACTTCTACTGTATAAAGGAGATACCACTGTATCAAGAAGGACTCTATTCATGTGAAAGATGTAAATATCTTTGTGGTAGAAATTTTGGAGCTTAAACATAGACCCATTGATATATTATCTACTGGTTGTTTAATGATGAGAGCAAAAGTTAATATGGAGGACTTCTCTATTTTCATTGTCTATAAGTATTAGTCTCGGACTTGGTTCCCGGTCCTCGAGAGCTTATCCTTTGCGGGGCCCGCCCTGGGACCCCCGAACCCACGGTCTATAAGTACCAAAATATTTTAGTGGATAAATTGGTCGTAGCATATTTCATCGAAGCGTGGATAATTGATAAGTAAGTTCGAGACAGTATTGAATGTTTTACTACATCTATCCTACTACGTAACGTAATGGCTTTCTTTGTGATAAAAATAATACTTTTCCCACTAAGGAAAGAAAATGTGCACAAAACAAGAACTGCTGGAAAAAAGTAATTTTATTGATATTATAAAACGAATTAACGAAAATATCGTCTGTGTTTCTGTAGATTCTTTAAGTATTTCGTATTTTTTGATTTTCGAATTATATTAAACGTGTTAGCCATAATATTATCGTAACTTCTACGATATATTTTAGTAGCTTATACATATTAATTTTATTTCTTTTTTATCTTCAACGCCTCGAGCAATATAAAACTGCCCATTTAAGGCCTAAAGAGCGAGAAATTTTAGTGAGAACTTTAATTCAAATTGCATCGTAATTTCTACGGTATCTTTTAGTACCTTAATCGTGTAAAATAGTTAATATTAGAAAATGACTTGTCGAAAATACACTTTGAGAATACACTTCGCCCTTCTCGTTTCCATCCCACCCACAGTGGTGTAAATGAACTCATTTGTCACTCCAAATGACCGAAGAGCTGTCATTTGGGATTCTGGAGGAGACACAATCAGTGGCTTCACCCAAGCGCAGAAATCTCTTCTTTCCCACGGCTTCCCCGAAATTCTTTCGGCCAAAGCCTTAGCTACTCACCGCATCGCGACCACGAAACTCTAACCTCAGGAGCACCCGTTGAGAGTGACGACTAATTTTCTGCGCGACGAATCATCCCTGTTCCTTAGCGCCAAACTCCACACTCAAGACCCTCAGTTCGTCCTTTCCGGAAAATTCAACCTATCAGAACAGCCAGGTAAACCGCAAACACGTCACCACAACTGTTGAACAGGATGTCATCAACTGTATGTAGTTGCCATTTACAAAATTCATGACACTTTTGCTGAAACTCGTGCCTTTCATTTGTTTTTAGCTGGTCTATGACCTTTGAGCCCATCATCACGATGACGCATTTTTAGGCCATCGACCTTGATTTTTTTTAATTCCAGATATAGGAAGGATAGGCACGTGGAATACCTCAGAATATCATTCTCTGCGTTGCCTTATTCGGGTTTTATCGAGTTGATTCGTTTTTATATCCGATTAAAGTAGGTGACCATAAACTTGAGCATTGGTGCAGTTCCATTATTGGCGCTGCTCAATTGAGGAAAACGGATACAGCAGTAATGACAAAAGAAACAGAATTGGCCAAGGAGGCGTTCATGAACAGGAGAGAACTGATGAGAGAATCGTTATGTGAGAGTTTAAAATGAAAAGGCTGGCAAGGAGTCCAAGTTTAGCACTTTTCGGTGCGGAAACGTGGATAATTAGGACGGTGGACGAGAGAATACTGGAGACATTCGAAATTGGGGTGCAGAGGAGGATAAAGGAAATGAAGCGGTCACAGAGGAAAAGAAATGACGACTTACTGGACATGATGGGCGAGGAGACAATGAATTCTATGACTTCTGATGAGGTATCTCCTCTCTTCCAATGCGTATATTTATTCCTTTAAGCCAGCCTTTTCTAAGAGACTAAAAAATAAAGAGCAGTATCAACAATTTTTAACCCAGGCTGACAAATGCTCACATAAAACCTCGAATTAAATATCTCCGTATTACCCCTGTTTTCAAAATTACGTATCATTAGTCAAGGCACCTTAATTCATAGCATATTTCGTTATGAACCATGATGAGAGATGCAAGACGCAGACGATTTGAAGTGGAGGGAATCTTATTTTCAATATCTACAGTAGTTCATCGGAGGAATAAAGAATGTTAAACAATTTTAAAGATATTAAGTTGCGCGCCTCTAAGGACTCGTATTAGCTTGAAACGAAATGAATCTATTTATTATGAATTAAAAATCAAATATCCATTTTTTGCAAAGGTGCATTGAGGTTGCAAAACTAATAGAATCAAGTTGAAATACATAATTTTGAAAGAGTAAAAAAATATTAATGCTTCATAACCTTAATATTATTGCAATAACATTTAAATATTATAATAATAATTCGTAGGTATTCTTCAGGTTCACAGATGGTATTTCAACGTCACAGCTATTCGCACATCGGCGTACCATTGGATGCTAACGATGTAGATGCAGATGAAATATCGAAAAATTACGCACTGCAGGCAGAGTGACCTCCACTTTGTCAATTTCTGAGAATTTATCCAAGAAAGGAGTTGAGCCGTGGTCGTCGTAGCAGCACAGAGCTGCTGTTGAAATGCTCTTCCCCCATAATCCCAGCAGACCCGTCCACGGTCACACTGGAAAACAAGTACTTTTTTTATTTTCTCTGACGTTTTCATCAAAAACCCGAGATGGGATGGGAGAGTTGGGTGCCTTCGTCTAATCTCCCTCTCCACGACGATATCTCCACTCGCTGCATCCCCAAACAGCCGTTTTGTCAATATTTTCCACCACGGTCTCCGGCTGGCCTTAGCACTCCTTTCGCTGGAGCGCAGTTGCGACCGCTCGAGTGTTTTGTTTTTGTTGCGCCATTCAGCCGCGGGGGTGACAGTCGAAAAAATGAGTGAGGGGAGTTCGGGCGAGTTCATTGAGTGGACCATAAATAAACTCTATGGAGTGGACCATCCCTCTTTCATTTCACAGTAATTCCGTTCTTCAAATTTCCTTTTATTGTTGAGTGTATTAGAGATTGGAAACCAAAGACTGCATTATTTCGTATTTCGATCGCTCGCTCAATTCTCTACCTCTACGCGTTGAAAAATCAGCGATCTTAACCCTTTTGTAAAGAATTTGATGATGTCACGAACTAATGCCGAGTGCATTATCGCCGATCCGCTTCTTCTCAGCCTTTGCATGGGCCGCATGTGGTTCGTTGCTGTTTACACCCTTGTAAGCGATTCTTTCCCTCCATGAAATGTTCTCCATTAAACGAGCAAATGAACAAAACTTCTTCTGACGTCACCAACTCATGAAAATTGGTAGTATCTTCCGCTGCATTTTGGATGAGTGTTTTCGTTGCTACGTTTCTTACCCTTCCAACTAATTCTGTGATTGAATTTTGATCTCGGAATTGAGCGAACTGCGCCATTAATAAATGAGTAGCGGTAACCTGGTGGCCCAGTTGGGTGAGAGCTGGAGTACTTATCTAAGGGTCCCGAGTTCAAAACCCAGGTGACTCTCTCGTACACCCTCAAACACAAAATGCTCTTGTTAGCACTGGGAGGCCTTGGTAAAGAACATGGCCCTCCTACCCTGAAAAAAAATGAATTTCACGAGCCTGGGGCTTAGTCTGGGGTGAGCTCTACCCTCATATATCTTAACCAAATCTCGAATTGAATCAATGTATAAGTGAATCAATGATTTGTTGCTATTATCCTTTACAATTGGTTACATTGAGGTACCTATCGGACAAAATCAACTGTTAGCGCCAACTGACCTCTATTTAATCCATTGATAGAGAAAGGGGAAAAGAATCCAAGAAATTGTGAGATGTTGACAATTTCGCTGCATATAATGCATCGGAAACCGTGAACTTGAAATTTCTTATCATCTCGTGTTATCAATATAAGTATCGTGTTATTAATATAATAAATAATTTGGATTTAAAAACACAGGAGCTCTGTAAATTAGTTTTAACGCTTCGAAAATAAATCTACTCACAGTGAAATTCTACCCATTTTTCATTTGAAATACATGATTAGCGGTCATGTTGTGAGATCGCGGAGTGCAGGAAACAGGCAATTAGTAGTCCACGTAAATGTTTTAGTGAAAACCTTTGTTGGAATGGGCAATAGAAACCCTACCAAGGATTTTTTCCCGAAAGCAAAGAAAAAAACTGTCTAGAAATTTCATCTGACTACATTACAAATTGTCCCAGGCAACTTATCTGACAACACCTAGGCCTTAAGAACGTTAGTCGTTCAATTCAGCAGAAGTTGCAATGCCCCCTAAGTTTCTGTAGTGATCAATCATTGCAAGTCTTGCCGCAGTATTCAAGAAAGCTGGGAGAAAATAATTTAGGTTAATTGTGTAATAGGACTGTTATTAGGGCGTATAAAAAGGAAAATATAAAATGAGGAATGGAGAAAGGGATGATAGATATATTGGGAGCGTTAATAAGCACATTGGGCTTAATTTTTTCGAAATTGCTTTAATTGCTGTCAAAATTGAAAACCATTGGTTATTTTCCACACAAATTCAACTATCTAAATTACTTTTAGCAATTTTTTACTCCCAGACATAGCTTTTTTAACCGAATATTACCTCTCTTCTCTAATCCCAGGAGTATAAGATGAAAAGGATCGGGACTCACTTTGGGGATGTTTTCTTGACATTGACCCCACGTTCCAAAACATTTGCAATATAATTTGGGCGGCCAGTGAATGAAATTTTGCTGAAATTCACCATCAGTTTTCTATTTTGCATTGGTATTCTGGAACTTTGGCTAAAATCATCGGTACTATTTTATTTTTCACGGTTGGTTTTGAACCTGGCTGAGCCCGCCCAACCCTCTTACCTATCTTTTATTATTTCGATGTTTCCACTTTCTCCCTATCTTGCTCTGGTCCACAACATTTATTACATTTGTGTTACAGCCACATCCGTCCATGGGATGCGCGAACGTAACACTGAGCCCTGCCTTCCATCTGCCTGCCTCACCACTTTCCACCCATTTAATATTTCTCCAGCATCCGCGGAGACGGCGGCATCTTCCTCTTCAACCTCAAAAGAAGGCCAGGAAGGCCTCTCTTCTACTTTTCCTCCGCGGCACTCATCGAACCAGACCCTCTTTTCATGTTCTTGCCTTCTCGTCTTGCGGGAGCCATAAATATTTAACTACTTACTCGCGCCCTCCTTCTTGCGCCATCCCTCCTACCCACCGTCAGTCGCAAACCACTTCCCGCTCTGTAGGGAGATCCTCCTCCCACGGGACGGACCCACCCACAACCCAGGAGATGGAACCTTTCGTATGGGGTGGCCCTGTGCACCAGAAGCGCAGTAAGGGGGGGGGTCTTGGGGGTTAAAACCCCCCCCAGAGCTCTCAGAAATTTTTTAGTTTAATCCATTTTACTTAACTGGATTGATATTTCTAATAGAATAGTGTAAGGATTGATGAAAAATCCCTCAGAAAGCCGTAAAAACTCACCATTTTGAAGCATTTATCTTAAAATTCCGCAAGTTATTAATCTCTCACCTACCGCTTATCATGGTGGGTATTCCATACCCCCCCACACCCCGGTATTAGTTGCACCCAAACCCCCCCAGGCTGAATTCCTAGCTGCGCCCCTGCTGTGCACTTCGTGATGTGCCGACTTGCGAGAAATTAACTCTAGCAAAATATCGACCATCGGTAGACCATTTGATTTGGGACATTCATTATCCTTAGGTTTTTCTTGAGTTTATTGACACATTTTACAGTAGGCAAGTGTAACTTTGTTCGCGGTATTTGGAGGAGGCGACCGACAGCTTAGGTCATTACCGCCATGAGGGAAGGGTAGGTAAGGATGAGGGAATGGTGGAGAGAAACCCGGCGTCGGCATTAGCCTGTTCTAAACGAAAGGCGCCAAGGGAACCACGGCTTTACGTCCCATCCTACGGACGGAGTGCTGCCCTTAAAATGTACAACATTCAAGGAGGGATCGGGCAATATCTGAAAAGTCTGAGCCACCGCCAGGATTTGAACCCGTGCCCACGGTGTGGGAAGCCAACACACTAGCCACCACACCAACCCGATCCCCACTTTGTCCATTTTTAATTTTGTAAGTTAAGTCTTAAAAGCGTAATTGCGTACCTATCTCTTATGTCACAATTGACATCATGTAATTCCAAGAGTAACTTCGCAATGTATTATACTGCAAATATTTAATGTATGACGAGGTAGGGTATTATGGAAGATGGGACCTTCTAGTTTCTAGTCTCAATCATTCCCTGATCATGATGGACGATTCGTGCATCGAAAATTCAGCTGTGATGGAGAACATGACTCGGTGGAAATCCCGAGTAACCTTCCAAGAAACTTCGTAGCAGTTTGCTTCATATCTTTCTAGACACATTTCATTTTCATTTAGAGTACGCTATGAGAAGAGGATACATCGGGGTGAAAATGTTTCACCGTATTATCAGTTATAAAAAAGAATTTATTTTTATTTTATTTTTTATTTTATTCTCAAACCCCGGATACAGCTCTTATTGGCCATTTTTATACCGGGGTATTCAACAAACGCATTAAGTTAACATACACGAATAACCATGCCTTGAACCGGGGAAACCTACCTAGGGGGGACTCGAATCCGCGACCTCTTATTTGGTAGGACGTTACCCCGCCGCCACCGAGGCCGGCAATGGGATCAAATAAAACTCGAAGTTGGAACAATTTTTCTTCATTTTATACCCTTTAACCGTATTTGCTAAACGAAGAGGCGGAAAATATGGAAAAGAATGACGTTACTTACCTAAAAATCGCTTGCCTCAGCCCTGAATACGACGACAGTCAACAGACAAAACGTCAACCTTAAGCAGCATTACTTAGTGAAAGATTTCAGGATTTTCCGGCGGATGGCTTGGGTGAATTCTTCTCGGATTTTAAACGGGGTCATATGATCCATGCTGGCCTACGTTTCGCTAAGAAATTTTTCTAGCATCTACAGAGCTGAGGTAATTTTATCGAAACATCGGCCACCATGGGCCATTTGACACTTACCGGTTGGCTAACCCGAAAAAAATTGCAAAAAGGGAATCCGGTGCAGAATGGGGTAGTACTTAAGTATACGAAACTAACGATAATTAATAATAATAATAATAAAATGTCTTTATTCAGGCGAGGTTGAGACTAGTACCCTCTTCCACCTAACCCCTCGATAACGTCAATGCAAGCATATTAAAAAATGGTAGACAAACGTTTACAATACAAAGAATATACAATATATACTGTTTGTGAAATGTCAAAAATATAAACAACTATATGTGAAAATTTTGTTTAAAAAAGATTTCTGTTTGTGGGAAAAAACATGAGGATAAGGGTGTAATATCCTTCAGCGAAAAAACCCACTGCAGCAAAACGCCCACACAAGAAGGGGGGAGTGAAAAACCTGCGAAAACCTACGTACGTACTTCAAACACATACCAAGAAATACTGTTATTTAAATGCCTTAATTATATTTAATATGACTTACCATCGATACAATATCTTCCGAAGCCAGAAAACAACGGCTAAAATTCATGCAACCCACACTTCACATGTTAACAGTCAATTAACTAAACCAACATAGCTTCAGAAGATAAAGAAAACAGGTTAATCTTTTTCGTATATTCTCTGATAGTTGATAACACCTCCTAGTCGCGAAAAACCCCAAACTTCATTCTTCCCCGTACCCCGTTCTACTATTAATCTACGGTACACCTACGATCTTTTATCATACAAAAAAGAATTTGTAGCAAGTTAGCGACTTCACGCTATGAAGTAGATGCTTGGTTAGCGTCAAAACATTCGAATCGCAGGTTCAATAACCTACGCTAATTAATGCATCTTCGCATGAGTGGACTATCGCCTTTTCACCCTTTGATGATGCGCCGATTCCTTTCTGGCGCGCGCCCGACTTGGGAAAAATGCC
The DNA here is from genome assembly GCF_921293095.1 of Ischnura elegans. NCBI lineage: Eukaryota > Metazoa > Arthropoda > Insecta > Odonata > Coenagrionidae > Ischnura > Ischnura elegans. The sequence goes on along the minus strand of NC_060254.1, from coordinate 87,083,101 downwards.
TCAACCCTCCCCCCACCCTTTTCCGCATACATATCACACACCTCCCCCGGCCCCTCGCTTCTCTCAGATTCACGGCACCAGCTGACTATCCCTTCCACTCACGGTTGCAAGGGGGGAGGGTCTCCAACGACCTTCGTCCACGTCATTTCCTCCCCGCCAAGGAGGCGGTCCCCCGTGCGAAGTTCGGCCCCATTAATATTCAATTAGGATTTTTTTCCATCTCGAGCCGGAAACTGTTTTATTCGCCCGTACATAAATCATCTGCACGAGATGGAAATATTATTGCCATGCCATATTTGTAAATTTTGGTGGGTCTCTGTTGTTACTTTAGCGTTTTTGTGACAACAAATTATATTTTAGAGTTAATCCTGTTTTACGTTTTATAAGACCGGGATATCTTTTCCCGCTTATTCTTACTCGGCATGTGAAGTATGCCTCTATTATACATTTTTGTTATTAATTTCGTCTTTTATAGGATCATTTTAATATTTTTTCCTTTCACTTTAATACTCTAATATAGACAATGATCATTCACGTACTTTCAATCCTTGATACCCTTGCATAGCAGCCTAGCAGATAAACTTGGTTGGCCTTGGTTGAAAAACAGTCAAAAATTAAATAGAGACCTTGGCCAAATATAAATACTATTTCATTTACTCATTAGGATGGGTTATCTTCTATTTTTACTATATCACCTTATTCGTCCATGCAGTGGTCTTATGTATGCACTAATCAAAGAATCTTGGACTAGATCATTAGTATCTTTGCGTTGTAGGAAAAATGTTACAGAAACTGAGAAAGTTGTTGGTAGTTTTAGATTTAAAACTTGTCAGTAAGTAAATCTTTTGATTCTAGCTCGATTGAGGTAATAACAAAATAAATGTTTCACACAATCTTGAGGTGGTTCACATATTTACTAAAAAGAAAATACATTCTTCAACCATGATAAAAAGGCTATCTCAGTCTTTCCTTTAAAAATCCCAATTTGGCTGTATTATGGTTTCTAAAAATTATGCTATCGTATCAGAGGGAGGAATTTCCAAATTTATAATCAGAAAGCCATGCGATACTTGAGGTATTGAAGCCTAAAAGGTTTTTGAAATTAGTATCCTAAAGCAATTTCTTGTACTGGTGGGCAATTATTGTGACGTCATTCAATGCTTTGCTCCGTCTCCCTCAGGTAAACAAGCAACCTCTTGAGCCGTAGCAACGTTACATAAAATGACGGAAAATCGATCAGAAATTAGTGTGCATATCTTAAGCAGGAAAACCTTATTTTTAAATTTTAAGTAATAAATTGTTTGTAAGTTACTCTATAATGTGAATTATAGGTTACTGGATAAGTTGGTGGAATTTCTCGACAATTTTTAAATATGTTATTGCATTTTTTCCATGGAGCTTGTACCTTATCATTAAATGGAACTTCTTTTATTTTATAAATAAATTCTGCAGGAAAAAAATATATATTTATATTGCCTTATGTAACAGGTGGTGATAACAATAATGGATAACTTTTCTCGTTGTTTCTCGAAATAATGATTAAATAAACAGCCCCTGAGTTTGATCCCAAAGCATATTTTTATTTTGTTTATTTAAACAAAGGATCGTGATCTCCTCTGAAGTTATAAGCAATATATTTCAAATAAGAAACCATCATTGAGGTCTGCTTTAGTCTTCCACTGCTGAGCAATTCGTTTATTTAGGGAGGCTATTCCATAGGCACGAAATCCCTGGCGTCTTCCTCCGGTCCTCTGTTCATTCAAACTGCCTACGTCAGACGACACTTATCTCTCGCATCTGAGGATGCGAAGGAAGAGAGAAGCTTAAGAGGGGTGAGGGCTATGTGCGAGGTACACTGGAATGTGTACCCTCCCCATCCCGGCTCTAAAAATATGAAACTCACAAACCGAGACCGTTACAGAGTGAGACATTTCAGTCCCGCGACAGATAGAGGACCGAACGGAGTAGGGCTAGCAATATCACTCATAGTTTTATTATGAAGAAAGTTTGGTTAGAATAGGTTAAGGAATAGGGTTAAGGAATTCTCCTGATCGTGAATTGCATTTTAACCCTTGAGTTCGGGAAATGAATGAGAACAAAAACAAGAGTGATAGAAAATTGCCCTTTTGAAACATTCTTTTGCTAATTACCGTGTTTACTCCTGCAGAAAAAACATTAAATACATTTAATGAGCCACCACTGCCGATAGTGCTTCATATTCCTTAGGAGTAATATTGTTTGCTTGTTATCATTTAGTTGGTTTTCAATAAATTATCACCGCAAATTGCCTTCTCACTCCGCTACGAGTGAGCATTTTAGAGCCAAAAAAATATCGCGAAAGTTGCCTCCACCTAGGATATTTAATGTCGTCAAATTTCTTGCTCAGTCCTAATTAATGCAACCTAAAGCTAGAGTTGGAGGATTAGTTTGTCGCATCCAATGTCATTGGATAGGAGCATCCTTAAACGTCAGTTATTCATTAAACTTTTTTTCCCCTTAGGATTTCTTATCTTCTTGCTAAATTTGCTTGCCGGACAACTTCTTTAAAATAAAAGCAGTAAAAAATGGAATATACCTGTCTTTTCAGTTTGCAAAATAATGAGATAGAGTAATGAGGTTCTGGAGGAGTACATTACTATTTTTGTTCAGATTTATTTTACTTACTTTACTTTATTTTTGTTCAAAAAGTCAGCAGATGTATTTATGATTGTAATACAATATAAAAAACTTACTTCGAAAATATGGTGCACTATATTTAAATACTATAAATGAGAAAATTTACGTAGCCATGTGAGTTAATTCTAGGTTTATGAGTGATTACCTACTCGAGTGCAACTTTCAAAAACTACATCTCAGTTTTTCCACCGTATTTAAAAAGTCAGATAAATATTTGAACCATTTTTTCCATTAAAATAGTGACTTACACACTGGTCTCCAATCCTTCGGAGAGCTTTTTGTTGATAAAAATGAGAGAATGACTTTTCTTAGCATGTCAACACACTAGCCCCCAAGCTCGTGGGTGTCCTTTACGCTCACCTCTTCATGATCGGTGAGGGGCTTTGCCGGAAATCCCACGGATTCGCGCGGATAGAAACAACACGATTCTTCTTCCAACCCCTTACTCCCTTCCAGCACCACTCCCATTTGCAACACTTGCCATTCCCCACTCCTCCCTCGCCTATTTGTAGGGTTGTGCGCTATTTTCAGAGGACTAGAGAGAGAGTAATAGGAGAGGGAAGCACGTTAGATAGTCTCGTGCGTGCTACGGAACGGTTGGAGGTTTTGAATCGAGGGCGGAGAAGTTTCCATCGTCGACTAATTCGTGTCTGGCGGGCGGACCACCCAAAGCGGTGTGTGCTGGAGGGGATGAAAAGGCGGGCGGTTTGGCGGAGGGTGGAAGGGAAGGGGAGGGTGAGGCGAGAGAAGTGGGTGCGCTCAAGTCGTGTCGACCTGATGGCACACCTCGGATCAATCACCTGGGTGGGTGGCAGTAGGTGTAATGCAACAACTTAAGTCAAATTACGCTGTTAAAAGTTACAATATTTCAACAAACCGCAAAGGCACTACTCCATGAAAAAAGAAATAAGTCACTCCATTTCTAGGAGCTTCAAACGAATAATTTAATTTCAATTTAATAAAAAGCATGGCACAAAAAAATTAATTCCTAGATTGGATCTAATACTTAATTAATAATGAAATACAAAATATTTAAAGAGCATATTTTATGAGAAACGAGAGTAGAAGAGACTGACAGGTGAATAAGGATTGGCAAGAAATATTTGTATAAAGACTTCATTAGCACCCACCCATTCTCCAAATAATGAAAACCTTATTTTTTTACTTTTTACTTGCGTTTTATACCGTTTTTGGAAAGATCGTGTTTTTTCCATCTCTTTTTATTCTATCTTTATTTTTTTACTTTTTCGTAGGGAATCATGCAATGTAATAAAGATATTTAAAAAATTTCTGCTGAAAGATTTTTAACTCTCGCCAAACTATTGAGACAGTTTAAAGTTATTCATAGATTAAAAAATGTATTTAATTAATTTGAGCACAATTGAACAATATTTCAAATATTTGATTAGTGAATTGCATTTTTATCAGAATAAAGTTAGTGCGAAAAATTTCAAGCCGATCTGACAGTGGTAAGAGGGTCAAATATCAATTACAAGATTCCAACTAAGAAGCAGACAAACGATGCAAGTAAAGGAAAATCGTGTAGAAAATTCTCTGCTCCGTAGTATTTCATGTGCTCTATTTGTTCTCAAAAAAGTACCTATGATGTTCGCATAAAATCATCTTTCACCTATGTGCCCGGTATTCTCGTACTTTTTTATTCCCATTCCTTGAAGATTAGAAAGCAGAAGTAATCACACTATCATTTTTTGCCATACACTCAATTCATTTATTTCCCGAATTTTTGGACATCGATCTACACTGAATTGGTCATCTGTGGACATTTTCATTAAAATAGGCGCCAGTATTTCTAAATTAGCCTACAAATAGGTTCCAGCATCTAAATCTAATTTCCATTATTTTTTAGCCTGCTTTTATAAGTTATATGCTAGTCGTTTAAAATATTGCAATGGAGAACCAGTGTGACAAAGAGTCCGTCAGGGAATAGCTATAAATATGTAAAATGGCGTTACCCTATTTTCCACTTTAAATTTGTATCTCTTGACCGAGAGGGGTTTGTAATTTTACCGTATGCTTTTGGGTTGAAACAAGAGTATTAAAGCCTCAGTATTTAGGTTTTATTTTTTTATGATAATTAATAATTCACACTCGTGTCTTTCAACATTAGTAGGTACCTAATATCATGTGTGTAGGTACCAATTATTAGAATACCGTAAATTTTATAGGAAACATCTTGGTAAGGACTGTAGAATTATTGTATTTCAGCGCAAACTTTCTAAAAGAATGGTGATTACTTATGAGAAACTGTAACACCATTTTCCCATTCAGATCGGAGATAGCCGTGAATATGAACCACGCCTGAACCACGCCCCCTCAATTATCAATGGACTGATTTTTAATTTTAGGCCCTGCGTGCTCCGAAATATTCTCATTCTCTCCTCAGTTGTTTCCAATTGCTAATACATCTCGACTGAGAAGAATTCAAATTGTTCCCTCGGGATTTTTCACTGAGAAAGCGATAGAAACCTCATCAAAATATGCCTCTGGCGGAGATTGAGACGGCGCAGTACTCGTGAGGGGGCGTGTCCATCGTCTCCTTTTGACTCTGACGGTATCTCGAAGTGACTGCGTGTTTATTTTACGTGTATTCTCACAATTCGCAACACAGATATTTAATGGCCGCAACTTTTACCTTCCAATCTTTTCAATAAACATGAAACATATGATCACTTAGATTTCCAATTACTATTTATTAAAAGTATGCGGAAGGATTGCGTGAAAGATAAGTTTTATAAGTGGCGATAATTTTTCCCCATTCAGAAATTCTCTAATAAGTTTAAAATAAAGATATTTATAAGGTTCACACCCGGCTTTTCATTAGTTCAGATGTCATTAGATAATTTTGGTCCGCTTACTCAATCTAGGAAAATCTTTCATTCAGACGGAGAATTGCTTATAAGAGAGTGAGTAACAAAGAACCCTTTAGAAGATGGAAAAGTATTAGACACGAGGTTAAACGTTTGGCATGAGTTCCTTACGTCATCAACTACCTGCTAATGCGTTTAGAGGGTGGATTCTTTGCGGCAGATAGCTTGAGTAGTGGGTATCGCTTCAAAAATTCATGTGTCTTTACTTTTCAATCTGTATTTCAGTCCACGGGATTTTTTCTCATGTTGCAATCCTCTGTATTCACTTCTCACATAAAGTTGTACCCTA